>NC_090751.1:34314752-34327252 GCF_036898095.1 Palaemon carinicauda
AAGTAACTGCCATTTGTAACGATTGAATAATTCAAGATAAGGAAAATATGCATTAAAATATTAATTTTAGTACTAACTAGACGTTGATCATTCGAAAGCCTCGGCCTAGCAAACAGAGACACAGCAAAATAAGAAAAATAGAAAGTTGAAATGATCACTGGAAGAGTCCATCTGCAACCCTGACTTAGGTCCAATAAGATTAACGTCATCCGGATTAACTGTGATTACCCAGACCAATAAAGTGATAAAATGAAATGGCAGGAAGGATTTTAACCGTTGCTCATGGCGGGTGAGTGACGGCATTAACCATGCTCCGTCACACGCCGTTTAACGGGTGATTCAAGATGTCTGGGGGTGATTTTGAATGAAATCTTCTGGTAATTTGGTTGTTCTAACTGCTATTACAAGAAAACATTATAAATCGAATTTAACAAATTAGGTATATCGCAAAGTTTTATTTACATTTCTTGGTTAATTTAGTTTTCTTGTGGAATCTATGCATGTTTCAGAATTACTACCTATTTTCCCACAAAGATTATCATTTGATTTCCAGAAAATACATGCTAAGAAAATTTTATTTATTAAGTAACATGGCGCCAAGAGATGAAAAGTTGTTAAATAAATAAAAATAACGTTCATTCAAATTGCTTTTAATAGCTCAAAATACTAGCATTATGTCCGATTTGCTAGCAGTTCGAAGATTTGCGGCAGAAACTTCAGTAATAGCAAATATGTCACACCCAGTTTCAGAAAATGCAGCCAACAATAATATCTTCTGTCGAGTGGACTTTCTTAACTGATTATTAACACTAAACACCTTTATACATATCTGACCAAAACTGACAAATTAGAAAATTGATGTTGGCACAGAGAGAATTGTGTTGCGTTGGTGCATTAAATTTCTAAAATATATTTCAAACAACTTTTATGATAAATAACGTGACTTGGAAACATTTTTTTTTTCTTTTAATAAAGGTGTAGAACACTGTTACGACCTAAACGCTATTCACGGACCTGATATACGATGTTTTTTTTTTGTGATTCAATAAGATAGTTGCGAGAGAGAGAGTAAGAAAGGGGGATGACAATTAAATGAAATATCAGTTATTCCATGTTCAGAATCAGTAGGTATTTATGTAAACATGTTATTTGATAGAAATATCATATGCTGGGCGGGGTACAATCTCAAAACTCGTTTACTATCAAGTAGAAGAAAATTTTCGGTTTGATTAGCAGATCACATTACCACAGCGAGACCAATGCACTTCGAATATGCAGTATTTCCCATTTGTAATAAACAGAAACTCAGGTAAGCAAGCTATTTCTTTACAGCAGCTAGGCTGAATCACGGCAGAAAAGAATATAATATCAAGCATCATATGCCATGCTTGCAAAAGCCTACTGAAACTACAGCAGGATCAAAACACAAGATGAAAACAGCATAATAGCAAACATACGCAATTACATACTTCTGAGAGAGAGAGAGAGAGAGAGAGAGAGAGAGAGAGAGAGAGAGAGAGAGAGAGAGAGACATACGGGTGGGCTTAAACAAAATCCCCCTAGAACCATTTAATTGTTGGGAACAAAGCTTCTCTGTCTGCCCTCAAAACAACTGCCGGCCAATGGGCACGTTCCAAACTAAACCTTAGGGCTCTCCACCTACATTAGCAAAAACACGCGATGTCCAAGATACTGTGGGGTCTCGAGTGAACTAGATTTCCTTACATATAATAAACTCTAAATAGCTAGCAAAATAAATAAAGATACCAACGTTAAGAAAATAAAAGGATTAGATATTTTCGCTTAAAGCCAATAGAAATTATCCTCCTGACTTATCGCCCACGTGAACCACTCCGTCACCAAGTGTAGCCTAACTATATTAGTGTTGATAATTGAATAATTGCATCTCAGAGTTTCATCCAGACTTGAAAGAAAAAGAGAGGAAAAAACTTCATCCTTGACACACTTTCTTCTCTCGTTGGGTGAATGATGGGTGGTTACGCATCATGAGCCTTATTTTATTAAGGCTTTAATTTGTGGATGTCAAACATGGATCGGATGATGCGGGCGGTAGTTTTTTATCTTTGTCTGATATTCATATGTTAGACCATGTTACACATAAAGTGGATTCTAATTTAATGTATGCTCACATTTCATTCGATGAGATAAATGTAAGAAAGTGGATTTTTAATTCAATGTGCACTCACATTTCATTCGGTGAGATAAATAACATATTAGGCCTACTATAATACTTATTTTATCTAATTTCTCTTCCTCTTGTTTTGTTAAAGTTTTTATAGTTTATATAGGAGATATTCATTTTAGTGTTATTCTTAGAATATTCTATTTTTGCCTTCTTTCCTTTCCTCACTGGACTATTTTCCCTGTTGGAGCCCCTGGGCTTATAGCATTCTGCTTTTCTAACTAGGGTTATAGCTTAGCAATTAATAATAATAATAATACTGTGCTCTATTAAGTGAAGCTTGCTGGAGTGTGAACGAGGGTGTTCGTTGGTATACTTTTAGAGTATTTCTACTTATCTGGAATCTTCAACCTTCTGAAAGGTCATGATGTGGGTCTGACACATGATATCGTGTTATGTTAAGAGGGACTTTGCTTTATCAGCTGAACAGGTTATGCCGGCAGGAATTCGAGAAGAAATCAAACATTCAGAATGACTGGCGAAGATGGGTAGAGTAACACGGTCTAGTTGAATCTCTCTCTCTCTCTCTCTCTCTCTCTCTCTCTCTCTCTCTCTCTCTCTCTCTCTCTCTCTCTCTCTTCCATTCTTGTGTGTTCTCCATGTCTGCCACAATTATTTGTTCTCGCGCCCACCTTCCACATTCCTTGTTACACCCACATGCGTTGTTTGGATGTCGCCCAGGGGACAATGCCGGTGAAAATTCATCCTTAAGTCTAAATGATTTTGGCTTTTTTATTCTCAGCTATTCAAGAATTCTCGTCTCGTCTGTAATTTACTATGCATAATGTATGCTAATGTTGTGCTCTCGTTAAAAATTCTATTGTTATTCTTTTTGGAATGAACTGATTTTTTTGCTAACCTTAAAGTTTGGTTGCCACATTCATTATTCGGCGAATTTGCTTCTTTTAAACTATCTTTTTACAAGGCAAAATTAAAATTGATTATATGAGAGAGAGAGAGAGAGAGAGAGAGAGAGAGAGAGAGACCTCAACTGTATGTGATTATTATTATTATTATTATTATTATTATTATTATTATTATTATTATTATTATTATTATTATTATTATTATCTAAGCTACAACCCTACCTGGAAAAGCAGAATGCTATTAGCCAAAGGGCTTCAACAGGGAAAATTAGCTTAGTGAGGAAGGAAATAAGTAAATGAATAGTTTAAATATGAGAAGTAATGTATAAAAAATACAGAATATCCCAAGACAAGTAACAACGTTGAAATAGAGCTGTCGTATACAAACTATGAAGAGAGATTTATGTCTGCTTGTTCAACATAAAAACATTCGCTGCAAGTTTGAACTCAAGTTCCAGAGATTCAACTGCCTGGTTAGAAAGATCATTCCACAGTTCGGTCAAAGTTGTAATAAAACTACTTGAATATTGTGCAGTGTTGAGCCTTATGATGGAGAACGGAAAACTATTAGAATTAACTGCATATTTAGTACTACGAACAGGTTTGTACTATCCGGGAAGACCTGAATGCAAAGGATGGTTGGAATTATGAGAAATCGTATGCAACATGTATAAGGAAGCAACTGAACGACGGTGCCAGAGATTTAAATCTAGAACAGGAATACGAAATTTAAGTCTGCAAGTTTGCCCCCCCCCCCAAAAAAAAATGAAATAAAATGAGTCAAGACAAGAGAACAATACAGTACTCGAAACAAGGCAGAATGATATTAAAAAATTTCTTCAGGATTTATTGATCACCAGTCGTCTAAAGGACTTTCTCAACACGTGCGTATTTTATATGCAATGAAGGAAATAACAGATCAAATTTGTTTCAAAAAAGTAAATTTTCGAATCATTCGATTCCGACTGTATATCTTGGTTTATAAATATCATAAGGATAAACGAATTTTTATTTGCTCTACATTCTGGTTTCACTATCATGTTCAAAGGATCGTTTGGCCAAAAGCAAAGCTGATACAATTCAATTGATAGAATTAAGTATACAAAGTAATCGAAATCCTGGAGCAGAAACTCTTCGAAGTACAAGAAATTTAATTATAAAACACACACACACACACACACACACACACACACACACACACACACACACACACACACACATAGGTAGTGGTTTATAGAGGGTTGTCATATCTGGTGCCCGGTCGTACAGAACATGGACTGAAGTCACAGTATCATTCCATTCGAGATAATTACGAAGGAATGCATAGTAGTGCTTACGTAATCAGTCTAAGCAACCCAATACCCAGTAGTTCATGAAACATTGAATTAATTTGTATGATTAGAATAATGATTTAGTGAGGAACAGAACCCAATCAAGAACCACACGAAGAACGCCATTTGCAAGTTTCCTTTGATTTTAATTGGGTTTATGGTCCAAGGGTTATTATTATTATTATTATTATTATTATTATTATTATTATTATTATTATTATTATTATTATTATTAAATGCTAAGCTACAACCCTAGTTGGAAAAGCAGGATGCTATAAGCCCAGGGGCCCCAACAGGGAAAATAGCCCAGTGAGGAAAGGAAATAAGGAAAAATAAAATATTTTAGGAATAGTAACAATATTCAAATAAATATTTCCTATTTAAACAATAAAAACTTTAAGAACAAGAGGAAGAGGAACTAGATAGAAAAGTGTGCCCGAGTGTACCCTCAAGCAAGAGAACTCTAACCCAAGGCAGTGTAAGACCATGGTACAGAGGCTATGGCACTACCAAGACTAGAGAACAATGGTTTGATTTTGGAGTGTCCTTCTCCTAGAAAAGCTGCTTACCATAGCTAAAGTGTCTCTTCTACCCTTACCAAGAGGACAGTAGCCACTGAACAATTACAGTGCAGTAGTTAACCCCTTGGGTGAAGAAGAATTGTCTAGTAATCACAGTGTTGTCAGGTGTATGAGGACAGAGGAGAATCTGTAAAGGATAGGCCAGACTATTTGGTGTCTGTGTAGGCAAAGGGAAAGAACCGTAACCAGAGAGAAGGGTCCAATGTAGTACTGTCTGGCCAGTCAAAGGACCCCATAACTCACTAGCGGTAGTATCTCAACGGGCGGCTGGTGCCCAGGCCAACCTACTACCTAGAAACTATACATTACAAAACATTAACCGTTCAAGTTCTTCGAATATTTAATCTACTACTTGCGTAGTCACTACCACTCTATTAGATTGATGTCATATGTATAGCAAGCAACATCGCCAAACCAAACGGGTCCATTTAAAATGAAAATACCACGGAAACTAAGAAGTCGACAGAGTATGAGAGTATTTAGCAACGAACTAATGATTTCATAAGATAATGAATTCGTACCTGATCACTTAAGCTACAACTGTACCATCAAGAGCTACAGTATATACCAGTTCATTGAACCTTCCAGTGTAAAATACATAATTCTATGCAACCAAATAATCACACTGATTGTTGAAAAGAAAATTACGAGATTAATATTTGTGCAAGGATGGTGAACGAGGGGCAAAATTTAATGACCCAGGAAATGCAGTCTATTTGAATTGCTTAAGAACGTTGTCTCTTTCAGGGGAAATTCCAAGTAGATATTTCCCAGTCTGGGAAAAGCCAGGCTTTGGCACCGTCCAGATGGGGTTTACGGCTGACCGCCACCTTTTCTTTCTTCAGCGCGCCGCTGTTTTTGTTCATTTTTTTCTCTGTTTTCATGTTACGTCTTCACTTTCATCCTCGATGAATTGTTCATATTTTCGTAACCCTTTTCTTGTTATCTCTACTTTTTTTTTCCTCCCGTAGTATCTTTTTTTCTGTTACTAATCTACTTTTATTCTTATTTCACAAGTTTTTTTTTTTTTTTTTTTATTAAATGTACATTTACTTCTGCTTATATCGATTTGCTTCTTTTCATATGCAATACTCATTTCTTATGTCTCTTTCCTCCGTGAATTATATCCATTCTGAAGATTTACTTTACTACAAACTATTTTCGCAGTCTATTGGCAAATATTCATTGCCAAACTAGTTCGAAAGCTGTCATATTTGCTAAAAAATATGAGTGTACTCTTTATTTTATCTTCGTGTCTATATATATATATATATATATATATATATATATATATATATATATATATATATATATATATATATATATATATATGTATGTATGTATGTATGTATATGTACAGTATATATGTATATATATATATATATATATATATATATATATATATATATATATATACACATATATACATATATATATATATATATATATATATATATATATATATATATATATATATATATATATATATATATAAGTACATACAGTATATATATTAAACAATGTAAATGGTAATCAGGAGGGTTACCAATACGCAAATTAGAAATAGATGTCTAACGAACTAACTTCATAGTTGGTATTTATTTTATGAAACACAAATTAACTGGCTGTGTATATTTCTTCGGTTTAGTAAACAGAAAAACTATATTTCAATACACTTGTGTTACAGATTTACAAATACATGAACCATTTGGAGTAATACATTTTTATTTCAGGAACTTGTAAAAAATCAGTTTAGCTATTACTATTAATACCTTCTGTATTTGCAACTAATTAAAAAAAAAAAGCTTGCTCATGTATATAAGGAGATATTGTAGCATAACATCTTCCTGGCTAACTAACGACTAGAAGCTAGGGCAAGTCGCCAGCTATGGTCGTCATTAACATTACAGTATATCAGTGTAAAAAAAAAGCATTTTAATTTCTTCTGAGCTAATTGTAGAAGAGGTTTGGTAGCCACTCACATTTTAATAATTCAGCACATTAGTCTAATATTAGACAGTGATTGTCTACTCTTAGTGTAAGCATTCCATTAACATATATTTTTTTCCTCTATTTCAATCCTCTCAGATTGACAACAGAAGCACATCGCTTGTTCAAGTCAGAAGTTTATAAAAAAAAAAATCTACTAACAATGAGTTCCTTTGGTAAGTCATCTTTGAAGAGGTTTGATATTTTGTGCAGTATGACGCCGATTCTACCACGAATCCCTCTCTCTTATCCCTTCTCAAAATATACTTTTCATTATGAGGATTTGAAATATTTGATGTGTTCTGATCGCCTGAGTTTATTGCCTAGTAGATGAGCATGGCTTCCTGCACTGGTCTTGTTTGCCTATTTTGATATTCTCCCGAACCAAACTTTCTCATTTTTGTTTTATAGCATTGCCACTGTTGTTTGCTTGCTTGTAATCTACGAAGAGTGATTGAGAGAAGTATAGAGTTCTGCTTGATACAGCCTTGTTCCATATGTATCTACCTTGATATAAAAGTTCCTACTTTTGTTCTTTTTCATCAAGACTGAAGGAAAAGTTTTTTTTTTTTTTTCAGTTTTGTACTGATGCAGTTTTATTTGATTTTGTTTTACAAGATATGCCTAGCATGATACGAAAAGTTATTTGCTTTTTAAGGTTAAAATCTACTGAAAAGCAGATTCTAGATTTGAAGGGAAGCAGAAGATGGTAAGTTAATGGTAAGCTGCATGTTGCTGTAACAATATCGAATGGATATCTTTTTTTTTTTTTTTTTTTTTTTTTTTTGAAAATGATATTTATTCTAGTATAAATCATGTTATATTTAAACATAGTGCAAACAAGAAATAAAAATGCAATGTGTTAAATTTCATGCAACCAAAAAATTATCACTCAGAACATTAACGCTCGTCTTACATCTAGAAAAGAAAGTAATAATGTCACTAATAAACCCGTCATAAAACGGCCCTTATAAGCAAATAAACTAATAAAAATGGAAAAGAAAATACCAAAGAAAAATCCATCGACCATAAGAACTTTAACCTTTGCCAGAAGTGGGCTAGGTCGTCTGTAATAGGTGTTTATATCCTTTATTAACTTCAGGTGTTGATGGCTCGAGAGAGAAACTAAAGGTTTATGACTTATCGTTGTTGAAAGTCTCAAGCAGGCTCGCGTGTAAATAGACGCCCACTTAAGACCTCGATGTTGAAATAATCCCTTGGAATCTTTGATGATTAAATTTCTGCTGTGAGAAATGTCGAGGCAACTTAGTGATGGAAGAGGGAATTATATATCTTTCATAACACGAAAAAAAATGGGGGATTTGCAAGCACTCGAGAAAGGTGTAGAAGAGGCTAGGCTTCTTTTCGTTCCAATAATTTCTATTTTCATAAAGATTACGACAATTCTGTGACATTAAAGAGGTAAAAAGAAGACAACTTACGATTATGTCAATTTATATAGGTGAAAAGGGTTCAAAAACTTCAAAACTTTGCCGCCCGAGTGGCTGTTGGTAATGTAAAAAAACATGACCACATATCCCTTTACCTCAAAAAATTAGAATGGTTAAAGATAAAAGACAAATATACCATAGATGTCTGTAATTTGGTATTCAAAACAATACGTAAAATAACTCCTGAATGGTTATACGATTTTCCAACAGTACACGCAGTTAATGGGGTTTCTACTCGACAGCAGGAAAATCTATATGTAGAAAGGGCGAAAACAGAGATAGGCTCCCGCCAGTTTAGAGTTCGAGGCCCAGCATTATACAATAAAGTACCTGGCACAATTAAACAAAAATCCTCTCTCGCTGCTTTTAATGTAAACTTAAAGAAACTAATCTTAAATGGTCCCGATTAATGTAAGAATGTTATGCTTAATTGCCTTATTAAAAGTGCTTTTGAAGGCACTACTGTACTTCGATAGATGTTGGAATTAGTTTTAGATAATATTTATGGATAAGATGGCTTTTATTTACAAATTAAGATTTCCTTATAATCTAGTATGCATATTTGATTACTATGTGTTATTTTAATATGATTTGTACATGACTTGTTTTTAACACAACTTATGTGGTCTATGACAATGTATTTCACTATTCGGCAAGTGTTTTTTTACTCACTATATTCTAAGTAAATACTTTCTGATTTCATTATATTCTTTTATTACTGATGAATTATTTCAATTACAAAGTTTTAGCCGATTTATTGATTCTTATAACAACTTTTGTATGTCTAAAATAACAAATATTTGAACTGTTTGTAAGATGACTTTACTAATTGTAGCCTTATATTTTATGAATACCCAATGTAAATATTGGAAATAAAGAATTATTATTATTATTATTATTATTATTATATTGGAAGATGGAGCGAAAGAATTGCTCTCCGTAGTAAAATTAAAATAACGCACGAGAGAGTAATGACCTGAGGAGGAGGGTATGGGAGCGTCTGATACAGCGGACATGTTGGATGTCAACCGCGCTGCTTCTAAAATTGTCATGCTGACCCCCTTTCTTTATACGAGACAGCAGAATGTATCTTGAAATAAAAGTTGCCGAGAGTCAACACCAAGGAAATTCTTACCTTTATTTCCTTCTAACATATATTTTTTTAAGTGTGCCCCTAGATCTACTGTAGCCTAGTTCTTAAAACTTAATTTTATAGTTACTTAACATAGGAGTAATTAATTCATAGTATTCTTATTGATACTCTAATCGTAGAAAATTTAGTATTCCGTTGGTCTTGCCGGAGAAATAAGTTTGGTAATTAGGTGTCGAGATGCCCACACTTAATGGCCATGTATAGTCGCTGTGAAAAATATAATTATAATGTGCCGAAAGAAAAACATTTTGGTCCCATTCCCGCAGACGTTGATCAAAGAAACAAACGAAAGAGTTTTGTAGTAGTACTGTACTACTTGAATTATTTCACATACTAAAAGGAAAGCTTTTGCTGAACAATTTCTGTGTAACTGCACAGTGCAACGTCACCGTTCTCTTTTTCTATATAAGTTTCACATTTGTCTTGAATAACGAGAGGCTGTATATCCTGCAAAGCGTCTTGTTCATACCTCCATCCACCGCTATTTGCAGGAAGACCTAAAACCATAACTGGCTTCGTAATTGACCAGATAAATACCAACTGCGTTTATGCACAGCTTCGCTGATGATTGAGTAAAATTTTTTCAAAAGTAACCCTGCCCTGAAATCTGATCTATTTTGTAGTCTTAATCGGGTTATTTCTAATATTACAACGAAAGCGTTCGGCGAGTTTAAGGAAATGCGAAACAATTGCCAACATTTGGTTAATTTTATAAGCTCACTTTTTTTCCTTACAGACTGCTCGGAGGGCAAGGTTGGTGCTTGCACAAAGCCAGCAAGGTTTATCAAACGATAAAATTCCTTTTATTCATCGTTGGAGCTAAAAGGAAGTGTTTATTATAAGTTGAATCAACAACGCTGGCCATTTATCGATATTTTCTTTTCTTTTAAAGATTATTCTCGTGCTCTACTAAAAATATAAGAAGACTGTTTAATATTAAAGTTATGACAAGGCTTTAAATTGTTTAAATTCATAAAAGCAAGGATGTTTAGAACTGAAGACGTAAATGTTTAATGCAACTTTTACTCACATTTCGCCCACATTTCGATGTTTTGAGTTGCTGAATATATAAGGCAAACAAACGTCTTCGCTAGTCTTCATTCATTGCTATGATAAGTGCATCCTCCCGCCGTTAAATACTGGGTTATATAAAAGACGCCCCTGTTAGCGACGTGTGAGCATAGCTATCATACTTAGTCACCCTGAGTTTTAATAGTTACATTGTAGTCATCTGTAGTGTGCAAATAGCTAGCATGCTTAGTCACCCCTGTGTTTTAAGGAGAGTAGTGTTTTAGTTTTAATTTCGTTGTATAATAATGGCTAGGCATTGCCTTATTTGGTCATTCTGTCGGATGGAAAAAGCCATTAAAGGAAAAATATATTACACTATATTACACTATTTTTAAAGTATTTTCAATTATCTGTCTATTATATAGAATGCAAATAGATGAAAAACTAAGATCAAAGATGATAATATCGAACCATTATAAGTTTGTTAAATTGAAGAACGTTAGCTTAAAACCTTTTAGTTTGGGTACATGCATCCACCAAGAACCATCAGATTAGCTGATATTGCTTGATTGGAGAAAAATCAAACAACATAACTCACAGAGCTGAGTGTGTGGATGTCAGTTTGGTGGATGACGTAATCTCTCAAATTTGACCAATGAGTCTGGTTCAACCGGCGTCAAGGGATATATACCGTTCTTCTGTTACAGCTCAGAGTTTTGCAAAATAGTAGTTCCTCTTCTTGAGGCCAGCTGTGCGGAGAGAATATGCATGTACGTACGTGTGTATGTTCGAGTTTCGTGTTATTTTAAGACTTGTGGCGACAGAACCGCATTCACTGGGCTTTATAAACCGGCATTACAACTAGAGGCAACGGATAAAAAAGCAGCGTGAAGATTCTTGTGTATTTGTTATTACTATTTCTCGGCTTCATTGGTTTCAGTTCTCTCTCTCTCTCTCTCTCTCTCTCTCTCTCTCTCTCTCTCTCTCTCTCTCTCTCTCTCGTCCGGATGTTAATGATCGCTTCCGGTCAGGGAGACAGTATAGGCTATTATCTAGTTATCACCAAAGTACGTTCTGCAAAATAAAGCTCGTCATATTTCCGGCTTATGTTCGGCGTATTATAAATAACACTAGACTCAGTCTTCAGCAAATCCATAACTCTCTCTCTCTCTCTCTCTCTCTCTCTCTCTCTCTCTCTCTCTCTCTCTCTCTCTCTCTCTCTCATGGTTCATACGTGCACGTGGGACTACAAGGTTTTCCGGCGAGACGTGAAGAATGTTTGTCAGATTCTATCGGGAAAGACTTCGAATCTTGGCGGAAAATTATTATTCCATAAAGCTTCGAATGGAGTTTGTTAGATCTTATCGTTAAAGAATTGACACTTATTTTGCCAAGAATTGATATTATTTCAGTTTATGGATACTCCAAATTAGAAATCGTCCGTAAAACTAAATTGAAAAAAAAGAAATATCTGATGAAATTTATGTGGTCAATTTTGAGTCAAGTCTTGTTCGGTTTATAGAAACAAGAGATAATCTTTAAGTTATAAACTAAACAATAAAAACTAAATAAAACATAAAGACAGTAAAACAAACTATTAAGAGCTACTAGGTTGAAGAACTTTTTCTTTCAATTTTTTTACTGATACATAGACTAGAGAAATTGACCAGAAAGAAAACGAGATGACCCTAAAAAAATAATAAATAAAATAAAGTTTCTATTGTAGGCCTACAACCTTGCGTCCATAATACTATTCATCACGACTTAAAGTTTCTAAAGACGACTTAAAGTTTCTACTGTAGGCCTACAACCTTGCGTCCATAATACTATTCTCACGACTTATTTTTTTAATAATAATAATTATATGCTTCGACGAATGTCCAAAGGCTGGGTTAAGATCACATGTAACTTGATG
>NC_090751.1:34329752-34354752 GCF_036898095.1 Palaemon carinicauda
AAAGAAAACACAAGTCGTCAAAAGTAAATTATGTATAAATCGGGAATTGAGTTAATCATTTACCCTAAAAAAAAAGATTAACGAAGACAACAAAACAAATGTTGCCCTAAAACAAACACATTTAAAGAAGTCAACCATAAGAACGAAGGAAATAAACTAATTTATAACTCCAGCTGCCATCCGATATTTTTCGTTGACAGAATGATGCATCTCGAAAATTCTTTGAGCGATGAACCAGTGGACCCTACCATAAAGAAACAAGGGGTCTAAATGGAGTTAAAATTAACCTAAAGCTTCGTTCGTGGAGCTGTGAATAAAGTATAAACGCGTTGGTTGAGTGTATTTTACTTGCATGATGAAAACACACACGAAGGTTATAGGAAATCTTTAGGATTTGATTTCTTCTGAGATTTTTGCAAAATTTTGCCTCTTTTGCTTGTTAGAAGTGGTTTCGCCGGTAACAATGACCATAGAAGCTGCGGCATTGTTTTTTTTAGCTAAATCAGTAGACATTATTTAAATAGTTCTTAAGTGGAGTGGACAGGACGTAATTGTGGAAAATATTCAACGTTAATATTTTAATTTTTGGTCGACTAAGCTCTTGACAAGAAACTGATTGATTTACACGTATTTTAATAGCAGGTAAAGCTTATTATCAAGAGACCCCAAATAAAAAAAAAAAAAAAGGAAAAAAAAACGTATAACGGAAAAAATGAAGTATGCCGAACTACAACATTCAAAATAACTTGTAACATTTACTCCCCCTTTTGCAGTGGAACAGCGATGATAATATACCAAATTCAGAGTCACGTGACCTTGCAGGGCCGTTATTTACGTTTCCTAATGGAAGCATAATAGGAAACTAATGTATATCGATATTACGGCACTTTAAATAAAGGACTATCGCTTGCGCCTGGCTGTCACCTCCATATTTCACGAATTTGTGCAACAGCTGTAAAGAGAGAAAGAGAGAATGAAGACGCTTTTAGAAATCCACTTTAGCTTGACATTTTGCCTCTCTTCTGTCACAGACGTTTCTTTTATTTTGCGAGGGCCCAGTTCTTGTTAGACCGTTTACAACCCGTTAACTGGGGCGTCGGAACAGAGGGTTTCGTGACACTGGGATGGCGAAAGGAAGATCAAAGAGAAGGCTTGCATTAGCTTTCCATTTTCTCGGGTCTTTACATGTATGTGTGTGTTGGTATGTGTGTGTGTTTCTGACATGCACACTGCTGTCTATACATGTCGAAAACTGGACATACGTCATACTCCGTCGAATTATATCAATTTGGCATTAGCAACATGAGCATTGAACTGCCCATCTCAAAGACATCAAAGAAATACACAATGAATTGTAATACTTACAGCTTTTAAATCGGTAAATATCGTCCTAGATTCGTTGGGGCCAATGACCGTCGATCAATCTTTGAATATAACAACGGTATTCATTTCAAGGAACTACGGTTCACAAAGGAGGTCAGAATTCACATTCCCTCACGCATGGCAGGTGCTTGACACTTTTCAGAAAAGGATGGAATTACTGCACACCTGCAGCCTGCTTTGTGCTGCCGACATGACCTCAGCCAAGGAACAAATCGATCTGTACAATTTTCAGTCTCCCTAAAGTTTGTACATAAACTGGACGTGAGCAGCAGACCCAAACAACGGAAGAGCTGAACTGCTCATTGACACACTTACAGGGCTATTAAGGTAACCCATTCGCCTTCTATTAGGGCCAATTTGCTTGCAGATGCCAACTGTATAAACTTAATCAGACCATTTACAACTTAATAGTGGGACTCAAGTCATCCAATTCAGTGCCATGGTGAAAATTGACCTTAATTTTTTTCTATTGGAATTTGCGAATCTCACTGACAGCTTTGTAAAGTCGTTGCAAACATTTATTTTTCTGAGAGTGCGTCCAAGCCAGTGTCATATGATGCATATAAGAGAGAGAGAGAGAGAGAGAGAGAGAGAGAGAGAGAGAGAGAGAGAGAGAGAGAGAGAGAGAGAGAGTATAATCTTGGCAAAGATGACACCTAGTTCAGCCAAATCTCCGTTGACTCATTGTGTTCTCGTGTTCATGAAATAGTTTTGTTCTTATTCATGTAATGCACCGAAATACATACAGCTGATCCTCTGCAAGCAAACCCAGACGAATGTTTAACAGTTGGTTGGTAACCCTCTGTAATAAAAGACCGAAAGACGTAGCGCCGAAGATCCTATTGTAAGCTGTTGAGCTGTTCGCCGTGTTTTGGATAATCTTAACGGGGGAAGGGGGGAGGGGGGGGGGTTGCTTCAGGGACGGGTTTTTCCCATTTAGACTTTGCCATATGAATTCAGTCTTAGAATTAAACAATAGATTTTTGAAATATTCTATTTATAATGGCTGCTCAAGGAACAAGAACCCTAGCTGATGCCAGTTTAGCTATATTTAGAAATATGTTTTCGTCGGTGTTCAGAATATACTAGCATATTCTAGTCGTGTTTTGCTTCAGCTGACAAGGAAAATTATAGTTATGGTAAAGCTGCTAAAAAAATCGTCACACTCACGTAGTTTATACAAGCAAGGATCAATAAGTAAGCGAATAAATTTTACTTTTCTCCCTAATGAATTGTGTCCTACATAGTGGAATTCTTGCACCGATGGTGCTTCAACCACTTGAGTGGTAGAATAATACTTACAAATATCATTTCGTCCTTTTTCAAATTACAGATTTTATTACTTCTTAAAGCTTTTGACTTGACAATATAAATAAGATGATCCAAACTATTCTATCTTATTTCTCTTCCTCTTGTTTTCTTAAAGATTTTATAGTTTACATAGGAAATGTTTATTTTAATGTTACTATTTTATTTTTCTTTGTTTCCTTTCCTCACTGGGCTATTTTTCCTGCTGGGGCCCCTGGGTTTATAGCATTCTGCTTTTCCAACTAGGGTTGTAGCTTAGCAAGTAATAGTAAAAATAATGATGATATATTGGAAAACTACGTATAATAACTATTTCAACATACTGTAATAGTGGATAAGGTTAGTACACCTATAATTCTTAGTGCGAAACTTATAAAGCTATCATCCCTTGCCATTCTATGGGCAGTTCAGTGAGTGATCAATTTATAATTGGATTCTTATTTACGTATTCCTGCGCGCGCGCGCACACACACACACACACACACACACACACACACACACATATATATATATATATATATATATATATATATAGGCCTATATATATATATATATATGTGTGTGTGTGTGTGTATGTATATATATATATATATATATATATATATATATATATATATATATATATATATATATATGTACTGTATATGGTAGTTCAGTGACTATTAAATATATAATTAACTTCCTATTCTTTATGTATTCTTGCATAATATATATATATATATATATATATATATATATATATATATATATATATATATATATATATACATACATACATATATATATATATATATATATATATATATATATATATATATATATATATATATATATATATATATATATATATATTATACAGTTTACATGACTTTGTCTCAGTAATTCACGAAATCTTCTATCACACGGATCTCTAAATAAGCATGTGAAAAAAAAAAAATTTTCATCACAGTCTTCTTCACCATCACCATCATCATCACTGCAAGGTACGTGATGATGACCGGAAACCGCATTGCTTTCGGATTCGCTGCTCTCAGGAGACGAAGATACATTTCAGGTGTTCTGGCAGGCGTTCTAAAGTCCCCCCTTTGTTGGCGTTGCTAAGCGGGCTCGCACTCTTCACTTTTTGTTATTTTTCGTATATAATCATTTGCTGTTTTTTTTTTTTCTTATTTGGTTACCATTCTTATCTTTTATTTTATTTTATGTCCTTTTTTTTTGTTCTCTTTCGTATATATTCATTTGCGGTTTTTTATCTGGTTAAAATTTTTATCTTTATTTTAGGTTTATGTCCCTTTTTTGTTCTCTTTCGTATATATTCATTTGCGGTTTTTTATTTGGTTCCAATTTTTATCTTTATTTTGTTTATGTCCTTTTTTTGTTCTCTTTCGTATATATTCATTTGCGGTTTTATTATTTGATTACTATTTTTTTATTATATATAATTTTTTGTTCTTTTTCGTATAAAATCATTTGCGCTTTTTTATTTGGTTACTATTTTGTTTAGGTTTATGCCCTTTTTACATTTTTGTTTGAGTACTGCGGAATCATTTATTTATGACTTAATTATTATATCTTATTTCTCTTCGACTTGTTTTTTAAAGTTTTTATAATTTACAGATGAAAGATGTATTTCAATGTTGTTACTGTTCTTAAGATATTTTAGTTTAAATGTTCAATACTTCTCTTGCAGTTTATTTATTTTCTTGTTTCCGTTCTTCACTTTGCTATTTTTTTCCCTGTTGGAGCCCTTAGGCATAAATTATAGTTGCTTCCTTTTCCAACTATAATATTATTATCATCATTATCATTATTATTATTATTATCATTGTTGTTGTTGTTGTTGTTTTTATTATTACTGCAAGCTTAGCTAATAATAATAATAATAATAATAATAATAATAATAATAATAATAATAATAATAATAATAATAATAATAATAATAATAGCTTGCCACTGCGTTGTAGAGGAATGTGACGTTTGTCCTTGCTTATTACCCACAGTTTCTTCGTTCGTTTGTAATCTGATTATCTATTTATTCCTATGTATTCTTCTCGTTTTCATGTATCTGCTTCTCATTATTTACGAAACAGAAATTCCAAATAGTTCCATTAAATGTATTTATCTAGCATCAACATTGTGTTGTCTTCTCTCAATGGTTTACGCCAGGATTCAAAATTCGCCATATTTTCATTCTTCTGTTTTCGCCCACAGGATTCTCGTCATCCATAATGTCTTCCTCCAAGTCCCTGAGCATCGTCAAGCGCGAGTCCTTCCTGGACGACTCCTTCTTCAAGGAGTCATGGGAGGACTTTGACAAGGCCATGCAGAGTATCCTAGACAAGTTTGACAACCAAGGTCTCAAGGTCAGCCAAACTTTCAACTTTCAGTTTGTCTCATTTTTTTATTGGTCTGTGTAAACTTCATGTTTATTTGTTTGGTTATTGATTGTTCTTATATATTTATTCTATTCTAACCGAATGTTTATTCTTTCTCTTTACACGCAAAGGAGCAAACAAGAATGGTTTTTATAATTTTCTAAGGGATACGGAACAAATGAACTAATTATCAGTATTATTATATTCAATTAAATTTCCTTTGCTCTGATTAAGTCTAAAATCACTGTAAAATGCTCTGTATATTGTATCATGCCACATAGAAGCTATTAAGTATAACTGGACACAGAAATTCCTGGCACACCTCTCTCTGAAGAAGAACACCCAGTCACACCCTTACTGTGCGGCGAGTTTCTGTGTTTAGCCCCGCCCACCACCTCTGTCATTTCTCCCCACGCTATCGTTTTGGTTACTCGCTGTGAAGTAAGGGTGCGACAGGGTGCACGTCTTAGGAGCGAGGTGTGGCAGGGACAACTGTGTCCAACTGTACAGTACCCTGAATAAATTATAGACGATTTTGACCAACGTTCTTTCCGATCACAGGTCGACGGCGGATCCCGATTGGCTTGTCGCGACCTCTACAGTAAAATCAGATCCAACAAAATCGACGAGGACCTGTACGCGTCTCAGGCTCTTCAGATCTCAGAGAAGGATGGCAAGTTTGCGGTAAGTTCCCCCTCTGGGGAAAAATTTTGAAATAATAATTCCAATTAAGATATTGTAGCTCGGTGAAAGATATTTCCTTTTAAAGTATAATATTGGCAGTAAACATGATTGATTTCTGCTTTCATTAGAAAATGTTGATTAAAGATCGTAATATCAGTAGGTGACATTGTAGAAAAATATGCATTTGTTATTCACTCTTTATTAGCCATGCAAGTAAGCAATATTTATATTGTTCCCATTCCTTTTTTGGGGGGACTTTGAAAGGGACATCTTTTTTACAATTTCACAGCAATACGATTTTTTTGTGGGGCCAGTGCCTTGTGCCAAAAGTCCCCGCTCGGATGTCTATGCTGAGTAATCTGTACAAACGAACGAACGCAATATGAACTTAATCAATCATCAATAACAACAATCTTCTTCTCCTCAGGCTGTCATGGACGTGAAAGATTTCAACCCCAACGACTTGCAAGTTCGCGTTGTTGACGACAGAGTGGTCGTAGAAGGAAAATACGAAAAGGTAAGGGGATTCTATTACTGTTTTTTTATTTAGAAAATGAAGGGATTGCTAGCAAGGAAAAGAAAGAGGAAAAAAAAAAAGAAATATTGGGATAGTAAGGTTTGGTGCTTTATTGACTATTTAGGCAGCAATGTTGTTTGAATAAAAGAGAGAATAAATTTCAAAATGTGTTGAACGAACTTTTTTCAATGATTAGTATTTCATACTATTCAGATGGATGCTTAACATACAGAGAGAGAGAGAGAGAGAGAGAGAGAGAGAGAGAGAGAGAGAGAGAGAGAGAGAGAGAGAGAGAGAGAGAGAGAGACTGTCTGGTGTCCTTGACGTCAAAACTAGATAAATCAGTCATGGTTTGAATTTAATTTTGTATTCTGCAGTATTCAATTTATCTCTTGAGTCTTAAGTTTGAGTGCAGGCCAAATGAGGCTCTAAGGTTTGCCAGAAGTTCGAGCAACATTACAGCAATAAAGAATGAAATGAGTTCTTATTGAAATGAAACAAAAAGTAAAATTGTTTCAATACAGTTGGTTTGGTTACAGTCTATTATTGTTACGATATTACCATTTTTTTTGTCCCCACAGGTGCATTGTGGGTATTATTTAAATGTCTTTTGTAGCGTCCCTTCGCCCATTAGCTGCACCTACTTTATAGCCTTTGTTTGGGTATTTTTTTGAGGGGGGGGGGGTAATTCTAGAGATGATGTTTTGTATCAATATTCAGTGGTTTTTCTTAATCTGTTTTCCATTGTTTGCCATTTCAGTCTTTTATTAATCATCTTTCGTCCTTTACAGAAATCAGAAGATGGTTCTTCAATGTCTGCGAAATCTTTCTACAAGGAATTCACTCTGCCACAAATGGCCAACATTGACCTCGTCTCGACTGCTCTCTCCAAGGACGGCGTCCTCACTATCAATGCTCCAAAGAGGGTAAGAAGAAATTTCTAAAAATAATGATAATGAGATGGTGAAGAAGACCAAAGTGACATGTTGATGCCATTTATATATCTTAGTAGTTCACATGATATATTGACAATTATTTTCTTCTCCTAAAATTCTGAAATATTTTTTTGTTTTTTTTTCAAGTTTATAATGATAATAATTTCATTTCACACGGAGAAAGACTAATGAATTCACATCTGTTGTACTTCAACACGAAATGATAGATATTTTATTTCTTTGGTTGAAATATCTATTGTTTATTAATCTTGAAAGCCAAGAGGAATAATAGATCATGTCTTTCTTGTGACTTTAAAACCTATAACCGAATATCCTTCTGCAGGAAGGTGACGCCCCTAACGCCAGCGGCCCTCTCACACAGAGCAGTTCTTCCGTGCAACAGTCATCCTCCTTCCAGAAATCTGCCTCTGCCTCGTCCACAGCTTCGTCATCCGTGACTTCATCCAAAAAGGTAAAGATTCTTCGAGATATTTTTCTATTTTTAAATACGTTCTTCCGAACTGTAGATTACACATCTGTGTCAGATGGTGAAAGAAGGGCGCTAATGTTCAAGAATTTGAAATAAACTGGAGATACGGAAAATAAGAAATATTTCGACCCATAATTATATATAATTTTCGTTGAAGTTTTGGTTACTGTTAGGTGCAAAGGAATTGCCTCTTAATGTTTTATTTCTTTATCTGCGATATTTTATGACAAGTTATATTTTCATATTAGTGAAGAAGCAGACGACAAATTTAAAATTCTCCCAGTTTTCGTTTATCTATCTTTAATCTCCCCTACACGAGTTGATGTATTTCATAAAAATAGAGAAAAATTCAACAATTATATTTTTGGAGATCTATTGTGTTTGTATAGTAATTCACATTATAATTGAATCTGAATAGCTTTGTATAGACGTACTATTAAGAGTAAATTAGGGTTGTGGTAGCCTATTGGAAACGTCCCTGTCTCGCAATCTATTGGACGTGAGTTAGGGCCCGCCAAAGCCCGATAGATTTTAGTAGTGTCTAAATCCTCATCGTCCTTGTGAACTAGGGATGGGTGTTTAACGTCTAGGGCTACCCTCTGAGTCATCAGCCATAATTGCCTGGCTCTCCCTGGTCCTAGCTTAGGGTGACATGGGTGCATGGTCGGTCTTTTAGGTCTAGGACATTGTCCTGCTACTTGCCTCTACCATTCATGATCTACCTTTAAGCCTTTAAATTGCTATTCAGATTCTTATACAGCAATGCCAAATTTCCAGTTAGAGTATATACCCGCAGCATGGATTTTTTTCAGGTTTGCTTGCAGTATTGCATTCATTTAAAGGAACGTGCAAGAGGAGTAAGTTCCTCTTGCAGTGTTGCTACATTCCGAGTAAAGGAATACGTCATTGGGAGTAGAGTACAATTAGGTTTGTTTGCAGCGATACCGCTTTTCCGTATAAGGAATGCGTCATTACGAGTCGATTACGAAGTTGTATTTGCACGTTGATTTGAATATCGATAGTAGACAGGAAGCACACAGAACACTTAATATTGGTATAAATGCTGCGCGGTCATTATTGAGAATATTTAATTACCTGGAGAGAAGGGACCATATATTATGTCTTCGAGGTAATTTATCGTAGAGAAAGAGATCCGAGAAATTTAACTACACTATAGACATGATATTGAATTACTGGAAGATCAATTAGATATATTAGAAAGATGTTTTATGACTATTATATTGCTGGTTATGATATTTGTGGACAAGCATTAACTGACCGAATAGATCTAACATTAAAGTCCCTTTTCAAACGAACTTTTACATCTTTTATCCCACTTTTCAGGTTTCCATGAGCTCCAGCTCAACCTCCAGTTTCTCCTCTTCCTCCACCGCCTCCTTCAGCTCCAACCTCAACAGCAGCAAGATCGGAGGCATGGACTCTCTAGAAGACATGGCCAAGGACATGAAAGACCGTCTTGTCTTCTCACACGAATCAGTGAACCTGAAGCTGCCTGAGCAGTAAACGAAGCAGCTTCGAAGCAGCATGGCGAGAGTCACTCGATGTCAGATCATATTTTAAATAATTCCTTGTCACTATATATTTTTTTGGCCTTCTAGGTTGATTACTGAGACAAGGATTTCTAAAATACACAGCGCACTTCTTAATTATGGGGGTAATCTTAGGCAAGCTTATAACGACAATCGTTGTGTTCGGTTCTGAGTCATAGCGAAGTATCGAATCATTAGTTCCATCCAGACATTAAAAGAAATTTCCTATTGGATTTATTGTACCATAAATTCTGAATTTAGTTTTAGCTTTGTATTATTATCTATGTATAATTTCCAGTAGATTTTAATGACTCAAAAAGAATGAAGTAAAATTATTCATAAAACTTTTTTTTTCAATGTTCGATGCTCTGAATGATTTGGAACCGATGTCAACGAGCTTTGAAGCACTTAAGGGCAAATTCTCTGTCAAGGGTTCACTCATTTAAAGCTATTCGTAACCTAATTATTCAGATGGACAAATGGTGTATATTATCACACCGTAACAGGAATCTTAATGCTCATTTTAATACTCTTAACGCTATAAAAAACGAACTCTTTTTCTGGTAGCCATTTAGCTTGGAAGTAACTAATGATCAAATGAATATTGAGTTAGAAATATTTATATGTAAAAGATAAACATTGAATATCAAGATGAAATTTGCCTTTATTGAACAAGACGTGGAGGTTGGACAATGCACTCTATTTATTAATTAAGGAAATGTAATTTCTTTTGTATATTTCGTCTTAATGGAATTATTTTTTATTGGTAATCAAACATCAAAATTATTTAATGACAATAAGAAGTTTTTTTTTTTTTTTTTTTTTTTTTTTTATAAATTGATAGGTTTATATAGATTGATATGAAAGTTTCACGTTCTTATTTAATTATAGGTAGCGACAAGAATTTTGTAAAAGACACATAGTCTTAAGTAACTTTTTTTCATAAGCATAGAATTCTCATTTTGTATAAAGAGCGAGGCCCTGTAGACGCAGGGCATCGCCGTAGGTAATTTAGCAGTTCATTAAAAAAAAAAGCTCACGAAAAAAAACTCACATTATTACCAGGTGTAATCAATGTAAACAAAAACATGTCACAGTAATAATCCCGCTGACTCGAATCTTGCGACTGCACTCGGGAAGGTAGAAAAAAAACTAGATTTTGATTTTTTTAGAAGGTAGGAAAAATTAAATATATAAATTTTGATTTTTTAGAAGGTAGGAAAAATTAGATAAATAAATTTTGATTTTTTAGAAGGTAAAAAAAGGTGAATAGATATATTTTGATTTTTTTTTTTAGAATGAAAATGGACGGTAAATGCGGCCATGAGGAAAAATTATTTTTCTCAAAAAGAGATATTCCGTCCTCTAGTGATGATCTAGAAAAAAAAGGTCATTTATAAATTAATCAAAATTCCTCGATATTCCATCTTCTTCCTTCTGAGTTGTGTCAAGAGAAGAGAGTATCTCCTTACATGTTATCTTTTAAGATTACCTTATTCAGAGAATGTTTTTATATCTTGAATTTATATTTTCTTTTTTGTATCAGGAATATTTATCGGCTTGTGCAACGAACGCTCAAATTTGTATTTTATTTTTTCCTTTTTTTATGAATTTCCTCACGTACATAAGATAATCCATAAACATCAAATTATTTTGTAAATTTTGAACCATGGCTCCAAATTATCCTTGTTCATTATGCAATTATTATTGTCATATCTCTTGCTGTAGGTTGATTAATATTTTGCAGCTCTGAATTTCGCCTTATATGTTCCCGTTCTCACCTTCGCCTTTTATTTATTAAATATCTTTGTCAAGTCCCTTTTGAGTGTCCTGTGATAAATCATGCAATAAAGGTTTTTGTGGATTATTGTCGAAGGTTTTTTTTATGCACTACCATGAACATTATCTGAAATGGCTGTGACTTGAATTACAGTTGAGACAACAACAACACACACACACACACACACACACACATATATATATATATATATATATATATATATATATATATATATATATATGTATGTATGTATATATATACATATATACATACATATGCCAAGGCACTTCCCCCAATTTTGGGGGTAGCCGACATCAAACAAATGAAACAAAAAAGGGGACCTCTCCTCTCTACGTTCCTCCCAGCCTGACAAGGGACTCAATCGAGTTCGGCTGGTACTCCTAGGGTGTCACAGCCCACCCTACCGCGTTATCCACCACAGATGAAGCTTCATAACGCTGAATCCCCTACTGCTGCTACCTCCGCGGTCAGGCACCGGAGGAAGCAGCAGGGCCTACCGGAACTGCGTCACAATCGCTCGCCATTCATTCCTATTTCTAACACGCTCTTTTGCCTCTCTCACATCTATCCTCCTATCATCCAGAGCTTTCTTCACTCCATCCATCCACCCAAACCTTGGCCTTCCTCTTGTACTTCTCCCATCAACTCTTGCATTCATCACCTTCCTTAGCAGACAGCCATTTTCCATTTTCATATCCACTCTAGCCGCTAGCTCGTTTCTTACACCTGTTCTCACCTCACCACTTCGTTCCTAACCCTATCTACTCGAGATACACCAGCCATACTCCTTAGACACTTCATCTCAAACACATTCAATTTCTGTCTCTCCGTCACTTTCATTCCCCACAACTCCGATCCATACATCACAGTTGGAACAATCACTTTCTCATATAGAACTCTCTTTACATTCATACCCAACCCTCTATTTTTTACTACTCCCTTAACTGCCCCCAACACTTTGCACCCTTCATTCACTCTCTGACGTACATCTGCTTCCACTCCACCATTTGCTGCAACAACAGACCCCAAGCACTTAAACTGATCCACCTCCTCAAGTAACTCTCCATTCAACATGACATTCAACCTTGCACCACCTTCCCTTCTCGTACATCTCATAACCTTACTCTTACCCACATTAACTCTCAACTTCCTTCTCTCACACACCCTTCCAAATTCTGTCACTAATCGGCCAAGCTTCTCTTCCGCGTCTGCAACCAGTACAGTATCATCCGCAAACAACAACTGATTTACCTCCCATTCATGGTCATTCTCGTCTACCAGTTTTAATCCTCGTCCAAGCACTCGAGCATTCACCTCTCTCACCACTCCCTCAACATACAAGTTAATCAACCAAGGTGACATCACACATCCCTGTCTCAGCCCCACTCTCACCGGAAACCAATCGCTCACTTCATTTCCTATCCTAACACATGCTCCACTACCTTTGTAGAAACTTTTCACTGCTTGCAACAACCTTCCACCTACTCCATATAACCTTATCACATTCCACATTGCTTCCGTATCAACTCCCATACGCTTTTTCCAGATCCATAACGCAACATACACCTCCTTACCTTTTGCTAAATATTTCTCGCATATCTGCCTAACTGTAAAAATCTGATTAATACAACCCCTACCTCTTCTAAAACCACCCTACACACACACACACACACACACACACACACACACACACACACACACACACACACATATATATATATATATATATATATATATATATATATATATATATATATATATATATATATATATATATATATATATATATATATAAATCCACTATGTGTGTACGTAGTACATATGCTTTTATCAAATGGAGTAAGGAAAGAGGCTCAAGAATGTACAGAGACAAAACTGGGCCAAACTATCAGATACATGTTCTTTTATGAATTTATATTCGTCGTTACAAACGTAGGTAAAGTAATGCATTCCTTAGAAAATACACTACCTGCAAAGCTGAATTTTATGCTTCTACATAAAACTATAAAATAATTACTGCTTCACCAAACTCCGTCACATATTGAAGCCATTAATAAAAACTTCTTGAATAACGGTTTTGTCTCTTCTCTCCCGTCCTATCTTTTCTAAGCCTAGGTCCTAGAGCCCTTCTCTGGTGTTTATTTGTTTTTATCGATAAACATCTTGTGTCAGGACTAGGGAACTAACACTCGCCCAGCTTCTTTGTATTCCATTGTCCTCCCTGTTTTAAAATGGAGAGTTCCTGGAGTGAGTATATGGTAAGTTACCATTGGCTATTTTCAGTTTTGACCCTGATTTCACAAGTCATGGTGTTTTTTTATATTCCTGAACAACAGCAAGTTTTTCGGTCATGAAATTAATTTTGTGCCAAAGGTTTTTGTTTATGGTGAAATATTCATTTACTGAGTGAATCCAGGTTTATTGGCAACATTTTATTTTTTTGGCGAAATATTTATTTACTGAGTGAATCCAGTTTTATTGGCCTAATCGTATTTTTTTTGAGAAATATTTATTTACCGAGTAAATCCAGGTTTATTGGCCTAATGTTATTTTTTGACTAAATATTTATTCACTGAGTAAATCCAAGTGTATTGGCCTAATGTTATTTATTGGTGAAATATTTATTTACTGAGTAAATCCAGGTTTATTGGCCTAATGTTATTTGTTGGGGATAAAATTTATTCACTGAGAGAATCCAGGTTTATTGGCCTAATGTTATTTGTTGGCGAAATATTTATTTACTCAGTGAATCCAGGTTTATTGGCCTAATGTTATTTGTTGGCGAAACAAATTTATTCACTGTGAGAATCCAGGTTTATTGGCCTAATGTTATATGCTGGCGAAATATCTATTTACTCAGTGAATCCAGGTTTATTGACCCCAATGTTCATGTTAGTTTCATTAGCAATTCCGGGTGGATTGGTAAAGACTTCGCATATCAGATCAAACGAAGAAGCAAAACTGACTCAAAAGTTAGACGCATGTCCAGTTAGGCCTACATATGTTTACGTTTTACATCAGATTTACCCCTCTCGGTAGGATCTTCTACTTTGATCTTTGGTACCGTCGTTCAATTAGTTCGTTATGCATGTTGCATAAGATTTTTCATAACTCTGACCATCCTTTACATTCAGATCTCCCTGAACAATTCTATCCTGTTCGTAATACTAGGCAGGCAGTTAATTCTAATAGCCAGGCCTTCTCCATCATGAGGCTCAATACTACACAGTATTCTAGAAGTTTTATTCCAGCTGTTACCAAGTTGTGGAATGATCTTCCTAATCGGGTAGTTGAATCAGTAGAACTTCAAAAATTCAAAGTTGGAGCAAATGTTTTTATGTTAACCAGGCTGACATGAGTCTTTTTATTGTTTATATATGACATATCTGTTTTGACGCTGTTACTGTTTTTAGAATGATATATTGTTAATTTATTCTCATCATTTATTTATTTCCTTATTTCCTTTCCTCACTGGGCTATTTTCCCCTGTTGGAGCCCTTGGACTTATAGCATCTTGCTTTTCCAAATAGGGTTGTAGCTTGGCTAATAATAATAATAATAATAATAATTTCGCTTTTACTTGGTCTATTAGAAGTAGAAAATTAGCTTAACTGGATATTATATACGCATGAATTCAGAAAATTCTTTATGAAGATTCAGCTATATAAGGAATGCCGCCATAAAACCTACTAACAACAGCCTGTATATATCGAATCATTTGTCAAAGTTGCACTTAGTTTTGTATATGCACGATGAAGAACAGGTGGGCAATTTCACGTTATATTTTCCCTAAGCTCGTAATTTGATAAGATTTAAATCGAGAAATATTCATAATATAAAGAATAAACTTAAGTGACCATTACCCTACCCTTCCTAACTTGCAATGTAAAGCTTCCACGGAACAGAATTAGATAAACTTTAGGTTGACATTTCTCTCCTACTTAAGACTAATTATCCTGATTAAATAATCTGTGTAAAGTTATCGTAATATTTGAAATACATATTAATAGGCAACTCAGATCTGTGAAGCCACATTTAATAATTGTCAATAGAAACATGCTCGGATATCAAGCTTGGATAAGGAAAAGTAAATTCTTCCCATTTCTTTCCTTTTGTTACCCTTTGCCAATAATAATAATAATAATAATAATAATAATAATAATAATAATAATAATAATAATAATAATAATAATAATAAAACAATGTTTCTGAGACAAACTTACTTTGGTATTCCGTAGATCCAGCTCAAACTAAACATCGTTGCCTTTTCGTTGTGAAAACTGAAAAATTTGAATCAGTCTGCTTAACGACACGTGAGGAACAACGTGTTTTCCAACATGCTCGTGCAAAATTTCGGTTACCGGCTATTTTCTTAACATTGAAAGTCACTAAGTGTACGATACTGATCAACATGTGTCGTTTAGTGATTGCGCGATATCAATAAGTGACAGAAAATCGGTAACCACTAAAAACAAGTGTGCTTCAATGGAATCTGAATGTGTGGAGAGGGTTACGGTGGGTTGAACGAGCTATTATTTGATTTTCCTAATGATTTTCGAAGAAAACAATACATTTTGTTGTACATTAATCTGTTTTGCATTTGCTGGTGATATTTGGAAAGATAATGGTGTCGAATTGCCTTTAGAATTATCTTAAAGAACATATCTAGTGGTACAAAACGGCGGGGTTCGCTACAAACAACAAAGTGATCTTTACCATCTCCTTTATTAAAGATGTGAGACAAGGTGTAGGGATATTTTGGTGAGTACAGCGTATTGTGAAATGTGTTTACTGCATGATGCTATGTCTGTGTACGTAGTATATCAATGAATCGGGATGCGTTCAAGTCCCATGATACATGTTTCATTTCTGCCATGACTGGTTTTCCCCTCAACTTAAAACGCTAGAATGGTATGAAATCGTTTTGCGAAAGCACAATGCCAACAATGAACTTATCGGTGTTTTATTGCATATGATGTTAATGTTATTCTTCATCGTTATTCAAACTGTACATATGCAATCTGTATGGATTATTTGTCAGGTTGTGATTTCATACGAAACAGCCAAGCCCTAACTTGATTTCGTAAGAAACAACCTAGGCCTATCAGGCTGGGCTATTTTTTATTTTTTGGTCCTGGCTTTCATTTTAATATAGAAGTATTAGCTTTAAGAAATCAAAACTTAAACGTGCCAATTAACTTTTAACTTTTCAGTAACAAAATGGTTGTAGGTTCAGTTGTTGTTAGGCTTGAAAACCTCTGTTTGGTCTAGTCTTGACTTCCCAACAAATAACCACTGTATTCACTCACTGGACAGCATAGGCCTGCAACGCGTGTAAAGGTTGATTTGTCAGTGCTTTATATTTGTTCAATTTGCAGTATGTGCATTATGGGAATATCTTCAAATTTGCATGAAAATTTCCCATATCACTATCCGTTTAGATGAGGTCAAGTAAATTTTAGAGAGAAATCTCAGTGAAATCAAACGATGGTCAGAATAAAATAAAAGGTTGTCTAATTGAGCACGGCGAGCCTAATGAGCCAATTCCAATAGGCAATACGAAAGTTTATTATTGTTTATATCCGTCTTTCTTTGAAATATACTCCTCATTTTACTCTTTTATCCCTTCGAAAATCATGAACTCGAGAGTTATCAAAATGTACGATTTAACCAATTTCAATCGTAATGCTGTTGCTTTCAGGAGATCACACAATGTACATACACACATGTAAGATATTTTTGTCCCTTTCAGTTTATCCTAGAGGCAAAGGTCCTTAAATATTTTAGACCATTAAATCCTCAACTCTTTATGCCCAACCATGTTAGATTACAGCATCAGTAAATGTATAATTTTTTTTTCTTTTTGTATTTAAAGATGGAAATTCCTTTGTGTTTCATCAATTATTGTTTCCCGATAAGTTCATTACAGTTTCATGTTATGTTATATCCTCTTCGGTTTTTTTCTCGGGCAAAACTTCATATGCATTTTAGATGCACCACGCCACCATTTTTATTGAACTGGTTGACATCATGGAAGGGGTGGATGAGTGTGATGAGCAGTAGAGAGGGCATTGATATTTGGTTTGGTGATTGACGAGATATACTGTAGTCCCATGTCACCATACTAAAAGGTACTAGGCAAACTAAAACTCACCAACATTGCCCTATAGCCTATGCTTGGACTGATACCAAACATAAAGAAAGCTTGCACTATTGAAAGCTAAACAACTGAATTTTCTCCACATTTATCAGTCGTCTCAAATTATGACACAATTGCAGTTTGTTTACATTTAATGATACATTCAATAGTCGACAAAATTTCTTCAAAACCGTTCAGTTGCATCTTTATTAATAGTTGGTATCCTGTTCGATCTCCTCACCAGTGGCATATGATTTAACTTTCTTTGTTATTGATGGATACCTTCAATTTTGCTCCATTATCATCACTGACAGAAGAACACTAAAAGAAAAAATAACGTTGGTGGTTTCATACCTTTTTTTCAAAGAGAAGGCTTCGTTACATATTTACTGAAAACCTTTTCCCATAACAATCACATGGGCATTGTTTCACTATCAAATGGAAGTACAAATCAAAATCTCCAATGCTATTATGAATATTGTTTGCACTTTATTCCTGGCTTAAGGCAGCAGTCACCATTGTGGTTACCAGAAATGAGAGGTAAGTTTAGCTATCTGTTCATCGAAACATCACCTTAATAGTTCCTACGGGCTTTGTGTATGTACTGAACTATCTGAAAATCTCTTGACTGACGCAAAACTTATCCGGTTAACATGTATCTACTTTTCCCCGTGAGCGTGTCGCTGTGTAAACGACCAAGCCCGTTCATACAACCATGTGCCGTCTGTCAAAGAATTGTATCAAGTTCACCGTCGTGGATGCACAGTACCTGATATAATTTACCCATCTTATTTGTTCTTTGCCTCATCACTCCTAGACTTGAAGACCGGATAACCGGATTCAGGTGATTGTAGACTTCCCTCCATGTTGCAGTGATTTCTGTCTGGGAGATATAGCTATCTAGGCTCTTGTCCCAGAGCTGGCCTGCCCTTAATCAGATTGAGTTGTAATTCCCTCTTCTTTAACTTCATCTTTCGACTTATTAATTGAGTCAACATTTTTTCCATTAACTGAATATGTAAAATTCATCTAGATACAAAACTGAATAGCGTCGCTGTCGAGCAGAGACGGCGAAGGGTCGACATTCGTGAATGTGTCCACTGCGTGTCATGTACAGTATATTTCCCTCCGTCCATGGAACTCTGTCGTTCCAACACTAGCGTTGAGGTGACAACGGCTGTCGTGGAAGGGAAGGCAATCTGCCTTTTACGACTTTCGTCGTGCGACATGTGAAAGTGACCATAGACGCACATGGTTATTTGAGAACAACGTCGTGTCTTGGACGGCGAAAATTTGATACGTATGACAAGACGATGGAAAATTATTTGGTAGGGATATAAATAGGCCTATTTACATCAGCATTCCACAACTTAGATTTATAAACAAAATGTAATCTAAGCCTAAGCTTAAATATGTCTGAAAGATAAATGATTATACGTTTATCGACTACTCGAAATATGTTGACGTAATATGAGTAAAGAAAATGTAAGTCAATATGACAATAGGCTTACGTACTATAACGGTCCGAACGTTGTCTAATGTTTATAACAAATGATGAATAATTGTAAATAGCCAATATCATTATCATTATGTTTTAGTAAACAGAATACAAGATAGAAATAAACGGAAAACAACAATTAAATGTAAATCAGAAATGTGAATCCGCATTTTATATTCTCTTATATAATTTTGTTTATATATTTCTTATACGTAGTATCAGCCTTCGACTCCAAACTTCAATCGACCCCCCCAGTGTTCTTCGAAGACCTTTTGACCTCCAGAAATTTATCGACCTGAATAGTCTTATGAAGGGTTTCGATATCAACCACTTTAGGAGTTGATATCTATTATATTGGAGACCCCTTGTCTAAAGTCTCATCATTATTTCAGTTGTAAGGCTGATATTCTCACACCCTCTAATGTTGATCCTTTTTGCTATAGATGTTAGGATGCCAGAAAACCTCAAATCAATCAATCAATCCTTTTTGCTGTACGCATTTACAGTTGGCTGGAAAAGAGATCGATAATCTGGATTCGAACGCGGTCTAGGAAATTAGCATCCTGTGAGTGTATGTGATGCAAAATGGCTTCTGTAATTAGTTTTCAATCGCCATATTTTTTCATATCCAAGAATTAAGGAATATTTTGGTGAATGCTAATAAAAGGGTGCAATCCAGAGCAAGAAGAGTCTATTAACGACCTCAGTTAATTTATACATGATTAGTGCTTGTACTTTGATGGAAAGTAGGATAAGCTTTGCATGTCATCGGTGTTCGTTATGGAAACCAAACATATTCTCACAGTTATATCTTTGATAATGCATTATTATTACTATTACTATTACTAGCCAAGCTACAACCCTACCTGGAAAGGAAGGATGCTATAAGCTCGAGAGCTCCAACAGGGAAAGCAGTCGGTGTTGAAAGAAAATAGAGAAATAACGAATAAACTATAAGTCTGTATGAGGAATTGTAAAAAGTATATAAAATACTCTAAGATTGGTAACAATGATAAAATTGATTGTTCATATATAAGCTGTGGAACAAGACTTATGTCAACCTGTTCAATAGAAAAGCATTTGCAACACGTTTGAATTTCTGAAATTTCACAGATTCACTGCCAGATTAGGATCATGCACAGTCTGGTCAAAGCTAGAATAAAACTTCTAGAATATTGTGTATAGTATTCAATCTTATGATGAAGAAGTCAAGACTGTTAAAATTAACTGCATACCTAGTACTAAATACAAGATGGTATAGTCTAGTAAGATCTGAATGCAAAGGGTGGTCAGAATTAAGAAAATTCTTATGCAATATGCACAAAGAGCTAAATGGTTGATGTGGTGATGTCAGAGATTAATATCCAGATCAGGAATAAGGAATTAATGAGATCACGAGTTTTCATCCAATAGATTAAGGTAAAACGGTAAAATTAAACGATTAAAACGAAAATCTTGTCAGATTTTCTCAGTAAGCCATATTTTTCGTACAATTAAAGAATCGGGACTGAATGTCTTTCTCAAAAGTAAATTTGCAATTAAGAATCACACCTAGAATTTTGAATGAGTTTTATATAGTTAAAAAGACATTGTCAATGCAAAGATCTGGATGTTGAGAAGCCGTTGTCCTTGACCTACATAAAACCAAATTTTAAGTTTTGTTAGGATTCAACTTCACCCCCCATAATTTGCACCATGCACTAATCTTAGCTAGGTCTCTATTAAGGGACTCTGCAACCTTAGGTGTACTACATTCATGAGATGGAATTGATGAAAAGAAAGCATCATTATCTTCTTATGCAAGAAGCATGTTTTTTTACGCCAAACCACCTATGCGTGTATCTCATGAAAAATAATGGGCTGAGAAAACTATCCTGGTGAAACCCAGATATTACATTCTTATAGTCACTATGGGGCCCATCAACAACTATTTCCTTTACAATCGGTTATATATTTAAAATTTTAATTCTGATGATATGAAATCCACCCATTCCTATCTATTCAAGTTTGAAAATAAGAGCCTCATGATTGACTTGGTCGAAGGTAGCTCTAAAATCAAGGCCAATCACACAAACATCCCGACCACCATTGAGGAATTTCTGTACAGCATTAAAATTTGTAAGATGGGCATCACATGCTCCAAGGCCATTTCAAAACCCAAACTTCATTGTAATATTTTTCGAAATAGCAAGGAAAAAGGAATGAAAGACACCATTGAGAGGAATATTTTATTCCAAAATACACACTGTATAAAACAAGACATATATTACTTATTTTAATAACTTAATAATAATTCAGTTTATACCAATAGGCTGCCACATGTTTGTCCCTCTGTCATAAATGCTGATATGATTATTGTGCCTTTGGTTCCGTAGGCCTATATAGTTAAACTCACACTTTTGTCTTAGAATTTCGTTTGTAACCTTTTTCACTCATACCAGACCCCTAATGGCAGTTGCAAGTAGTTAAGCTATCCGCCTTCCTAGCTAAGAATGATTTTTTTTTTTACTCTAGATTTAAAATAAATTAGTCTATTGCTGGGTTATAAATTGGTGTTTAACATGCCCTTATTTTTTTATCAATTGTACTGGCACTGGGATTTAAGGCAGTTAATCAACTCGTATATTAGAGATGAAAATTTTTGAAATTGAAAACGGCATCTGGTGGATTTCATGTCACAACGACAGGAGGGTCTAAAAACATCGGGGTTCTTAGGAACCTATATAATGGTGTGCGCATTATAATAATTTTGTAATCTTGATATACGGTCTTTCATTTGTGGGTACTAATTTTCACACACTAAGTACCTACCTTATGGTTATGTGAGTATGAGTATTAGATTGTCTTTGTAATATCAAAAAATATCGTTGAACCCTAAACATCCTTAAGCAATGACTTACAGTAAATAGTTCAATATCTCTCGCACCCACCCTCCCTCCCTGAACAACAAAATATACTCAAAAAGTCGTTATCGAAAAAATTAAAACTATAAGCACAACAAGAGCACCAGGCTTTTGAAAGTTATACAGTAATTGCAAAATCTTAAATAAGAGGAAAAGCATCACAGTGAAAAAGTACAGATCATGTATAGTATAGTTGTGATAAACTTAGGATTTTGCATGGCACGCACTTTCCTATTTTAGTTTATAGGGTTTATTGATTTATGAGGAAATACACAGATCTTAGAAGTGGCCATCTCCAAAGTTTGAAGAGAATGATTTATTCACGGAGGAAGAGGAGGAAGACGTGGAGAAGGATTTCATCAGTCTGGAGGAATTCGTTTCTGGGAACATGCTGCCCATGTTTGCCATATTAGACATGTTCTGATGGGACATTGAAGACAGGTCAGAGAAATTAGACAAGTTGCTAAAGTTGGACATATCTGAGAATTTCGACGATGCATCACTGAAGTGTGAGAAGTTAGACATGTCAGTGAAACCAGATCTCCCTGACAGAGTTGATGCCATTGAGTCTGTTGACATCTGAGACATGAGCGAATGTCCGCGGTCCATCAAATTTCTTAGGTCGTCAAAGCCTGTAGGGAAGTTTGGTGTTTGGAAGAACCCTCCCATGTCTCCTGCTGAAGAGGAGAATGATTGCTTGACGGATGATGTGGAGGAAGAACTCTTTTTTACTGACATCATGGATCCATCAGGCATCTGTTGTATGCAGGACTCACTCACTTCAGCAGCATCCGCAGCTTCTGAACGCTTGAATTTACCTTCTGGATCTTCTTCGTGTCTTGACATTTTGGTTGTTGCTTCTCGTCTTGCAGCCTGGCTGCTTTTGTCAGTGATTTCAGCTGCTGTTTCACGGTGCTCCATTACACCGTCCTTCTCTTGTACTATATTAGAGGTCTGAGATGTAAGAACTCTACGACCATTTTCTTCCGTGATGCTAATGTTTGACTGGTTCCCAGATCCGGTTCCCATAGGTACTGGTTGGGGGCCTTGGGGAGCAGTCTGGGACAGTGGATGAGGTTGTTGCTGATATGCAGGTTGGGGTTGTTGTTGGGACTGTTGATACATAGGTGGCTGAGGGCGTTGGTATACAGGTTGTGAAGGTTGCTGTGGCATTGTCTGTGGAGGCTGCTGATATTGGGGCATAGGTTGGTTAGGAACCTGATACGTTGGTTGCTGTTGAGGTTGTTGGTACATTGAGGGATGAGGCTGTTGATATGAAGGCATCTGAGGTTGCTGAGGTTGTTGATACATAGTTTGCTGAGGCCCTTGTGGCATATGTTGTGGTGGAGTCTGATGACTCATTGGTGGCTGGGAAAACATCGGTTGAGGTGTAGGCTGGCTTGGACTAGTAACATTGAAAGTCACCTCGGATCGTACAGGTGCTTTCTTACCGAGATCAAATTCCATTGTGGAGGAAACTCTTGAGCATTCTGAGCCAGTTTCACTAGGAGCTGGCGATGAGCACGTACTTGTCTTTGTCGATCCAAAACCTGAATCACTGAACATGAGCCTCTCTCTCATTTCCTTGGGCAGGCTTTCCAATCCGTCGTTTGATGAGCTTTCAAAACTGGAAGAAGACTTTATAACTGTTTTAGAAGATGAACTTTTGAAGGAAGAAGTAGAGTTATTATCATTTTGACTGAAAGAGGACTGTTGCATACTTGAAGAGGAACTGTTACTGCTACTCTTCTTGGGACCCTCGGTAATTGCCGCACCATCCTGAAATTGACATTTTATGAAATTTCCCTTCTTAACATATGACAATGCTATAGTAGATTTGAATAAATGTCACAGATGTGCACAAGGTATAATTGCTATTGCTTGATTCGTTAAAGTGACAAATAAGTCATTCAGAAATATTTATTGGGCCTTACTACCTACTTTATATGCCAATATATAATTCATACAGTACATAGTTTCACAAACCTTCTTTGGTGCCTTGATAGTTAGGACTCCATCTTTAGAGAGTGCAGTGGTCACCTGATCAATGTCAGCGGCTTCTGGTAATGTGAATTCTTTGTAAAATGATTTAAGAGATTTTGAAGCTCCATCTTGAGAGACCTGTAGGCATGACTGGCATTAGAATGATACAAAGAACGACGAAATTCTCAGTGTGTTGTACCTTCAACATATTACATTAAATTGGTTAGAGTGCAATGAGGTGACTTAATTAAAGATCTTAATGATTATTTGAAGCATTAGTCATAATTATAGATTTAGAAAATGATAAACATAAAAACAAATTCCGTGTATTATCTCAGTTTTATATAGGAACAAAAATATATATTTCAGGAAAATTGAAAAACTCATATAATTTAAAGAATTCACTATGAAAGTAATTTGCAAATTTACAAATTTGAAATCTAAACGTCCTCTCCTCACAGTGGCTTATCAGAAATGAACAGAAATATCTCCTGAGGGCAATGTAAAAGTCAGTGTATCTATAAAACAATTACTATTTTGGTCCAGCGGTGTATTATCTTTTGAAATCCAGATTTTTTGTGGCGTACTTTTTTGTCATTGTAGTTTGTGTTTAGTAAAATACTTGAGTGCATAGACAAGAACAGTCATTTATATGTAAATATTTGCTGACGATAATGTGTTGCAACATTGAATGACACAAATTAGAATGGAAGAAAAATATGAAAAAAATATCGAAGTAAAAACCTCACCTTTTGGTATGCTCCCTCGACCACGATTCTGTCGTCTACGGCCCTTACTTGTAGCTCTCGAGGGTTGAAGTCCTTTACGTCCATCACAACCTACAACGAAAATCTCAGGAAATTACCAAAAAAAATGGCTACTCCTGTGGGCCTATTGCAGTGTATTTTATCAGGCGAATAAATTAGTGATTATAGATTTAAAATTACCATGAAGATTCAGCATTTGCTAGCGACGAATTCGAATAGTTGATGATCTAATGAATATAGGATTATACGTATAGTTTTTCTTCTTACCTGGAATTTTCCATCCTTTTCCGTAATCTGCAGTGCCTGAGAAGCATAAAGATCCTCTTGGATCTTGTTGGATCGTATTTTGCTATATGCGTCGTGACATTCATTCCTTGAACCTTCGTTAATCTGTAAAGATCATTCATTGGGAATTATAAACTCATTGCAGCTCATCCTTCTTTGTTACATATACTTTGCTTCACCATTTTGAAAATTAACATTTTGGGATATATTCCACCGATGGTGTGAAAGAAATCAATGCGTTCTCTGGTATTGAAAATTTTCGTTCCTTTCATAAAAAGTTTTTTTTTTTTTTTTTTTTTTTTTTTTTTTTTTTTTTTTTTTTTTTTTTTTTTTTTTTTCTAATCCATTGAGGGAATATAATCTCTAAGCGGAAGCTGATGAA
>NC_090751.1:34359752-34374752 GCF_036898095.1 Palaemon carinicauda
TCCTTCTAGTATATTAATGTTTTTCCTAATTAATAATCAATTTCCTTCTTGAAAACCACTTTGGCTCCCAGTTGCTTTTACTCATTTGCACTCCAATTTTATATATCTTCTTTTGGTGATGCTTGAAGCTGTGCTACAATAATAAAAAAAAAGTAAACGCTTCTTGGCTCTGTTGTCACCTCGAGCGAGTCCAAGATGATAATGGCTTTTCTGGTTTATTCTTCGTTCTTTTATCTTATATTTAGCTATTCATTTGCTTTTATCTATTCTTTTGATTAAATACTTATTTATGTGTTTGTTGTCTCTTAGAGCCTGCATGTATGTGTTCATATTTATATGTTTATCAACTTTAATTCTTATCTCCTCATCGTTTATTTTTTAATACTTGAGATAAACCTGCTTCTCTCTTATTATTTTCATAATTTAATCATTCTTTATTGTTGTCATTTCATATTTTGTTATTTTTTCTTGATGCTAGTGTCAATAAATTGTATTTCCTCATAATTTTTATCATTAATGTGCCTCTTCATTTTTCCTTGATCGTAAGGAATTTTCTTAGCTTATGAAGTTAAAAACATTGAAAAGTCTTTGAAAGCTGTGACTTCAACTATTATAAAGTGATAGCAGCGTGAAGAAAGAACACTGATGATAATGAGAACAGAGATAAGACAATCCTTTGAAGGATATAAAACTTAAAAGCAAAATCACAATGATGATGAATGAGATATGTTGAAGAAATCTCGGGAGATGAAGGATAAGTGTACGTGGAGTTTCAGATGGATGGCCAGACATACTATTAATTTAATGCATAAAATAAAAATAAAAATATGCACACTCTCCAGAAGGAAAAGTGATGGATCTGAGATGAAGCAATTCCATCCTCTTAATTTACAAACAAGCTTGTCTTCAAGACTTAGGGGTCGTCTCCGTATTTTGTGTTGTTTTCGCGTTTCTGTCTCCCTTTTCTGGTTTCTTAGTAATCACTCCTATTCCTCCCTTTCAGTTGGGAGACTTGCTCTATTCTTTGCCACGTAGGTAAGGCTAATAGTAAGTATGTCGATGGTACATAAACTAGCGTAATGATTTTTTTTTTTTTTTCTTTTTTTTTGTTAAGGATTGATGTATATGACTAAGAAATAATTAAGTTTTATCGCTTTAATTTAAGGAGGAAAAAAGATAAATTTCATGTGGAAACTTCTTATACTACCCCTCCACCTTACATGCTAAAAACTAACTTCAGATTGTAGTAACCTCGTAAAAACGTCCCCACACGCATTATGTGAGTCGGGAGTTCGAGACCTACTCACAGCCTGACTTATTTCACTCTGTCCACGTCACAATCTTGCCATCAGTGAAAGCTAGGGAAGGGAGATTTGGGGGGGGGGGTCCGTAAGTCTACTTGCGGAATTATTAGCTACCATTGCCTGATTCTCTGGTCCTTGCTTGGGTGGAGAGGTGACCGGGGGTCTGAACACTTGTATTTATGGTCTCTTAAGCCCTTATTTGACAAACCTAATGACCATCTCCTGCTGCTCATGTACGACCTTTCAACCAGACTAGTTGACCTTCCAAGCAAATGATATATGGGTTCCTGAGCAATCCATTAAGGAAAAAGAATCTCTATTATTTCTCCTATTGTTGTTGACCATTTACATCCGGGAACAATAGGAATATTTTTTCCAATATGGAAGATGATATATAATTAGTAAATGTGATGATGGTTTGGTTGGTAACGTTAATGCCAATTATATGCACAAGGGAATTTACTTGCAAGCCCCGTTAACATTTTTAAAAATTCTCGTAAACTATCTTAGACGTAAATCTTTCGTGACTTTTGTAAGTCATTACTGAGGATGTGATCTCTCCGGCATAGAGGAAAAAGAAGTAGAATGTGTGAATGTAACTATATTTTTATGCAGAATTCTCATGCTTTATCACTGATGGCGATTTTCGCAACAATAAATCTGCCTTTTGCTACTGATTTCATTCCCACGTTAACAATAGGCCTACCAATTAACTGCTGATTTTTACGATTGTAAATCTATGTAAATGTTTATATAAACTGAACTTTATTTAAGTTGACAGATGTTGAAAAAAAAACAATTATTGCAGATGCAACTTCATTAATAGTAATGTTAATAATATAAAATTTACTCACACTCTTTAATGAATATGAGGTGACCAAAATCTTTTTTTGCAAACTATCATATAAAGCTGAGAATCCCCACGATACCTGCCTTTGGCTTTTATGTTGATTTAAACATTTATAGATTAGAAATTGCTTGGTGTGTGTGTGTGTGTGTACAACGTACAAAATTGGTCACAAAGCAAAATGTTTGTAAGTGAACAATGCTGATGTTTGAGAGAGAGAGAGAGAGAGAGAGAGAGAGGAGAGAGACGCTGTAATTGAGGTACTTATCCTTTTGACTATCCAACACCTCGTTTGATACTAGCTAGCAGTTTCCTCCCATTTACGGTGACTGCATCATAATACCCTATCACTTTCTTTACCTCTCAACACTCTCGCCCTCTTATAATTCTCCAGCTTGCACTTGGACAACAAACATCAAGTTATAAACAACTTGAGAATCCTGAAACTGTAACTGAACCCTCCTCCTGAGTAACAAGGACGTCATTATCATCCCTAATTTAGTCCTCGATAGAGTAGCCTCCACCACTTCAAGTTGATAATGGATTTCCTCATAAACGATAGATTTTTCTAATGTTCCTATATTACTCAAACCTACTGGTCCCCCCCCCCCCATTCCAACTCATAACCCCCTACCACCCCTTGCCTATCTGCTTGTCTCGTGTATTCAGGATCCTTGGCTGTGATAAAGACTTTAGCTTCACGCTACTTGTGATTTATGGTGACGTCGCCCGGCTTGTTTTGATTCGCCCAGTTACTTTGTTTTGTGTGCGTGTGCATCTCAATTTCTTATTCGTTCGATCATTTACAGTGCTTTTTCCCGTTAGAGCGAAGACTGTGCTTGCTTATAACGGTAAGTTGATAACGCATAGTGTACTGTATGTAATGTTATCGGTTATCAGCTTTGGTTGTGATTCATTATAAAAAAAATCTATATTTTTCGGACTCATCGACGAAAACAGTCCTAATGAAATTAAACATAGCAGAAACAAGTTTGGTTAATCTCTCTCTCTCTCTCTCTCTCTCTCTCTCTCTCTCTCTCATTCAAATGTATTCACAAATAAGCGTAGATTTTTATAAAGCAGCACGCATGGCATGTGCAAAACGTAAGTGCTTGCATTCACACGTTTGTTTGTTCCTGAATATGCAACCACGGGCACTTTATTATTTGCTTACGTGCCATTTATATAATTGGTGATGTTTGTTGCCCTTTTCGTCATGTCCTTATATATTGAGTATCCTTTCATTTCTCTGCGAGGAACTGGTTATTTTTCTGATAATTTATATATATATATATATATATATATATAATATATATATATATATATATATATATGTAGTGTTTTTTCATTCACCGAAACTGTAGATAAATACCCTATACCAAAGCCTCAGTACAGATATGTAGCTGATGCAAATAAATGATAAATTCTAATTATTTAGGGAGAATAGATTCCAGGCAAGGGTGATGATAATCATAACTTTATTTATAAAGTTCCAATGTGTTAAATGTTACCCCCCCCCTCTTGACTACCTCTGAACATCGGCATCATATTACTAAAAGTGGCAGAAAATTTTGTAATAAAGTGCTACTATTTCACAAAGAAAACAGCCTTTTACCTTTAAAATGTCCTCTCTAAAGATTGTATTGTATCCAGTACGCATGTAATCCACCGTCAGCCAATTTTTCATCATTAGTAAGGGAATGATTGAATCGAAACGATTATATCTTATTCGATATCATTATGCTGTAAATGGTAATACATATGTATATATCTTTATTTTTTCATAAACTCGGATATGTAGTGGCGAAGGTGGATTTTTTCAAAAGTGGTGTGTTTGGTTAGATTAGTTTGACACATTACACACTGCCTAGGGATTTGGAAATGATAACAGCTTTATGTACGTCTATTTCTTAGGCGAACATTAGCCTTTTGATTGTAACTAATGTTGGGCCTTGTATACACACACTTTCACACACACACACACACACAAATATATATATATATATATATATATATATATATATTTGTGTGGGTGTGTGTATGCGTTTATGTGTATGCATATAGGTTGTCTTATTCTTCCGAGCCATTCATGCTGAGGAAATTGTTTAATGTATATACACGCTAAAATGAACTGTATATGTATATGTATGAACTATGTATACAGTATATATATGTATGCGTGCACATACTGTATGTTCAAGAATCTACGACAATGCTACGGCGAATTTGTAAAACTGCTAAAGAAACCCCTAGAGTTTATCTATTGATAGGAAGAAGGCAAGCACTATTTACTATTCCAGTGGTGATGTTTCTGAGACAAATTTAACTGAAACGATGACAGAAATCTTCACCGCATTTGTGGAGACGGTATGTAATGAAATAAATGATAAAAAAAAGATGCCAATATCTCACCAAGTGAAGCTTCTTCAGCATCTCAGCTTTAACCCCTTTCTATATGGGGTAGCCCAGATGAATGTTAGGTTAGGTTAGGAATGAGTCTTCTCCATCGATATCTGTTCTGTGCTTCGTTCTCGTCAATACCTTTCCATAGAAAATCTTCTCTTACACAATGACGCCATCTTTCTTGGTCTTAATATCTTCCTTCTAATACTATGACTTGTACAAATTTAAATTGGTATTACTCTTTGAAGACGAGTTTCTCAAAGAATCCGCAATGATCCAACAGGCATCTCGGTCCGTGTGAATCTCTGATTGTCATTCAGCAAGGGGAGTTAATTTATCGTGCCCAGCTTTAATTACTGTTATATAAATTGGACGGCTATTTTTCAGCAGGCCTTATAAGGGCCGGGCCCAAAGCGCCCCGAGAGGGGATGGCGCCGATGATATCGCCTTGTATCCCCTGACAGATTTGCATTTATGCAAATGGACGCAAACAGCAGCAGTAGCAGCCCGTCAGCAGACGTGTCTGGTAGATGAAGGGCGTTTTTGTGGAGATTACTCAAAGGAGTTCTATCTCCTGAATGAGGCTTTAGGATGCTAGTACTTTCTTTCCCATGAATAGATTTTTATTAAAAGGGTGGATATATCTTAAAGCAAGAACTTTTAAAGGGGAAATTCGCGGGAGATATTGACAACGCAAAATTCGTGTTGAAGTTTGAGGTAATTTATGATAAAATTGTTTATGGAAATGGTAGAATCGTTTTCATGTTGGAACGCTGTTTTTAATGTTCATAAACAAATATCTGATATGGGTACTGGCCATAGCAGGGAATAAATACACACACACACACACACACACACACACACACATATATATATATATATGTGTGTGTGTGTGTGTGTGTGTGTATGTATGTATAATATACATATATATATCCAATATGTATGCATATATACTTTTGTATACACATTTAAAGACACACTATATATATATATATATATATATATATGTACACACACAATATATGGTACTTGGGCATGTTGCTCTACGTTTATAATGAAGAGACAACGTCTCAGCGGCATCCAAAAATCGAAGACAGCTCCTCCTCGGACAGATCGTCTTGCAGGTAGTTTTCAGGATAACAAGAGAAATACATTTACTTTTCTCCATTTATTGTTTGGTGTCGACACGTGTTTTGGATCATTTCGCCGCACTTCTTTAGGGCTACATCGGTCTTAAATTTTCGTATTTATATTTCAAATAATCTAAAGTTTTCATTCATCAATTTTTGTTGAATATTTTCCGATCTTCCAAATATTTTGTATCAAATTTTCACCACCATAACCTTTATATTAAGGTGTAGTTCCAAAAATCAATATAGTCCTGAAGAAGAGTCGTGAAGTAAACCGAAAAACGTATGGACACCAAACAATAAATGAAAAAAAAAAAATGCATTTTTACTGTTATCCTGAAAACTATTTGCAGGACGATCTGTCTGAGGAGAAGCTGTTTCGATTTTTGGACGCCGTTGGGACGTTGTCTATTTTTTATATATGTATATGTATATATATATACAGTATATATATATATATATATATATATATATATATTTTATACATATACATATGTACAGTATATATATAAAATAACAAATTAATTTTATCATTCTTTTAATATAGGGGGCGCTTATCTGTCGGATTTTTTTTACCACTTTGTTTGGAATTTAATATTTTGGGGCCATCAAGATATTCATAATTAGAGTCTGTAACAACAACTGTTTGAGGCAGTTGATCGTTTTATGACCAAGAAGTATTTGAATATCTCAATTGAGATACGATCTTTATACCGCATATTAAGATGTGATCTTTATCTTGCATAGTAATTTCGTCTAATCTTTTTATAGTAACATGTAGCTGGTCTTTGTGCAGCAGTTACTGTCTAGTACTTACGTCGTCAAGTGAAGTTTTATCTACATACTCTGTTGCAATTACTGTCTCAAAACATTTTATAGGAAAATCTTGTTTTGTTTCGTTTAGTGATATCTCTAACATCCTCTGTAAATATTTTTTTTTATATTTATATTCACAAAAATACTAGATTTAATTGTTAAGATAATTAAAAAATCGCCAGTCTGTCAGTTTTGTTGATATTTTGATGCATATTTTGCTGGTGAAATCGTAAACACAGCGTGATGTAGCATTTTCTTTGTTTGACGTGAAATAGTGCTTTTTTTAAGCACCAATCTGAGAGAGAGAGAGAGAGAGAGAGAGAGAGAGAGAGAATATTTTATGATAAAAGTTAGTTATTAGTGAAAGGAATATTACAATAAAGCCAGAATATTTTATGACAGAAAGAATATTTCTGAGAGAGAGAGAGAGAGAGAGAGAGAGAGAGAGAGAGAATATTCTTACTTTTCAATTTTGTTTGTCAGCTTTAATTTTTTATTTACCCTGGTTCCCAGTTCGCCTTTTTTTTATTTCTCCTTGATTTCCTAATAGGAAAAATAGTCAAGAGACCAATCATGTGTAGGTATCGATCTTCGGTGTGATATTTTGAATTAGATTATTTGAATTATGTTGGTCTTTAGACTGCAATTAAAACTTACTTTCCTTCTCCTTTTACACATTCGTTTTCCCTTTGAACAAATTCTATCCATTATGCGTGTGAGCTCTATATTAGTAACTACCAGAGACATTTTACTCATCAACGATAATCAGGCACCTTTTATAATTTGTCTATGATTATCTAGGATGTGTTATTTCTTATCAATGATTATCAAGTTCCTGTTACTGAATTATCAGTGACGATCAAGAACATGTTACTTTTTCTATCGATGATCATCGGGGTCCATTTACTGAAATATCAATAATTATGGAAGACCTTATTTCTATCAGTGATTATATAACACTATATTTATCAGATTATCAAAGGGTTTTCATTAACGGTTATCATAGACTTTTTATTTTAAAAGATTATCACATGCATTTAATCAAAGATTGTAATTTTTTATTCATTTATCAACGGTTATCAAAGACGTTTTATTAATCAAAGCTCATCACAATCATTTGATTTATCAAAGACTTTCTTTATCAATTATTATCGGACACAATTTATTATGTGCTTGAGACGATTCTTTGCTTAATGGGAGGTAAATAGGAATATTCTATGTTTATCGGGAATTTCAACATGTATATAGAAATTTCTTTATTATCAGATGAACGACAGCAGCCATTCATACCGGTTTCGTACGTAACGGATTGAATGTGACTTTAAAATACTCCTCAACGTCAGGTTGCCAATGCGTTAGGGGAAATGAAAGAAAAGCGTAGAAACAACGAAATGCGTCATTGACCGAGTAGAGAGAGTCCCGTAGTGGACCATAAAGCGAAGGGAAGCCTATTCCCTTCGGCCCAAGGGGAAATAAAAAGACGTGAGGGGTGTGATGAGGAGGGAGTACTGCCAGAGATAGCGCGAGGTGTAAGTTTGTGTTAACTGAGCTTGTTTAGGAAACACTGAGACCTTTTCATGATCATCTTTTAATCATGTGTGCTCCAACACGTCGAAATACGGATAATCGGTTGGAGTCTTGTCTTAAAATATTTATGTTACTAAAAGGGAATTCTTAGGTCAGCGAAAGATGCGAGATGGAGATATCATGGAATGACCTTTGAATATGATGTCATCACGAGAGCTCTCTCTCTCTCTCTCTCTCTCTCTCTCTCTCTCTCCCCTGATGATATCAATGAACATCGAACGCATCGTATTTCAGATGAGAGAGAGAGAGAGAGAGAGAGAGAGAGAGAGAGAGAGAGAGAGCATTCTACCTTTACAATTAACATGGTGAATAGGCCTAAAATACCCCTTCTTACTCCTACGCGGAGACCGCATGATAGGCCTATTTCTTGTAGCCACAGAATCTGATAACCACAAAATCTTACGTCTAGTCGATGGATTATTAGAATCATATTTCGATCTTGGTCGGGCTGTGACGTCTTTTCAAATGTATATATGTATATATAATGTATATGTATATATAATTACATATATACACTCATATGCATTATAAATTTCTCTCTCTCTCTCTCTCTCTCTCTCTCTCTCTCTATATATATATATATGTATATATATATATATATATATATAGAGAGAGAGAGAGAGAGAGGAGAGAGAGAGAGAGAGAGCGTAGTAATGAAAACTGGCCAAACCCCAGACATGAATAAGGACATGTCTGTGGCGTTTGTCCTGTAGTGAGAAAGAAGCGCCTGCATTTTAGTTGTTATTTGTATGTGTGTGGTTTTAGTGTCCCGAAGACAGACTCAAAACAAATACACTGTAGATGTAAGAACAATTTAATACTAATATTTTGGTCGCACCACCACGAAAAATACATCAATGTAACAACAATTATAATGATAGCAACAGCAAGCCAAATGGCCTTCCCTCAAGCCATTACTCACGAATCATTGAACAGCCCTCCATGAAGTCGGCCTGGCATAAAAATGCCGCCGACTAATCATCTTGCCTTTCCGGGCACAAGAGGGGTGTGTGGCAAGGTAGATAGCATTATCCTCCTCGGTATATGGGCTCTATAGATTTACAGTTGCGATAAATGGCAGTGTCAAGCGTAATAAAAGGTCTGTATTCAGTTTGAATCGTCAAACGTGGACTATGATGTTAAATCGCATTGTAAAGTTTCGCTCTTCATTTGTTTGTTCGCTTTACCGTAAGACGAAGGGAGATGGTACTACTGGTTTAGTTATTAACTAATAGATAATGGTTTTTATTGAAAGATCGTAATAATTTTATATCTTGCGTTTTAAACCCGAATTCGACTTGTCTCCTCAATCCCTAGAACGTGTTCTGATATCAATGGGTGACTTTCACGCTACCGCCCTTTCCTCGTGTTGAATATTACTTGGGCTTCTTTTGATCCTCCGCCCTCGCATAGTCATTTGATTCTATGACGGTCTCTCTCTCTCTCTCTCTCTCTCTCATTTGCATGAAAAGTTTTTGTTTCTTTCATTCATTTTGCTTTTATAAGTCTGTCATTATTTCTCTCTTTTATTCATGTTTTTTTTTTGCTACATCATCTCTCTCTCTCTCTCTCTCTCTCTCTCTCTCTCCTCTCTCTCTCCAACATTACAGGCATATTTATTTACAAATGTTTTTGTGAAATATGTCCCCTTGTAATAAAAGGCCACCCGCTCTTATTTCTCATTAGCAAAACAAATAAGTTTATTGGAAGTCAAAGACTTTTCGGTGCGCGTGTTAGTAACGCGATAGGACAAATAAACAACGAAACATAAAGAATTAAACAAATAAACTTGTCTGGGACTGTATCATAAAAGCATGTTCGGAGTGAGTGCTTACATGCACTTTCTTTCACTAGGAGTCCTTGATTTAATTTTTAAAACTTTTATCTTTTATATAAAGAAAAGACAAACTTGATTTATCTGCCCAGCTCGCTCTGGGATTTCTTCTCGAGGTGTTACTGCCTAAAAGGAGCAAGCCTTATAAGTGCATTTAATAATGGGCATCATGGCGTGATGGCTTGATAATCTATAATTAACTTTTTTTAACAACATTTTCTATTCTTATTTTCATCATATTCCCATGTGGAAGTTTCCTACTAATGACTATTGATTTATAGTATATAATTTCATTCTTTTCCAATTTCTAAATAATGTCTTATTTTTGATAAATAGAACTTATTATCTGTCAGTTGAAGGAAAATGTGGAGAAGAAATATTTCCCAAGTATACCGAATAATTACGACGAAAATTAGATTTTTTAAGGATGTAGAGAGAGAGAGAGAGAGAGAGAGAGAGAGAGAGAGAGAGAGAGAGGTGGGTGGGTGGGTAAGGATGCGAGGGTAGTAAATAGGACGATAAAGACGGAAGTAGATGACGTGGGTGGAGTACATATGACAAAATAAAGAGAGAGAGAGAGAGAGAGAGAGAGAGAGAGAGAGAGAGAGAGAACTTTCTTGTAGATAGAGCCGTAGAAAGGAGAAATATACATGTACGGTGCAATGAAAAATAAAAGGACAATTATTTAGAATAAATTAAAAGTATAAAATCCTTTAATAAAAATCGGTGTATAATGTTAATAAGAATTTCTGTCACGTTGAATTTCCCATTATATGTCAGCACTGAAGAGACTTATAATTATGATTAGAATCCAATTATATATTTGTTTTCCATCTGTGGATCAGGGTTTCTGAAGTTTTAAGTTATCCTTACCTTACAGATGTTTGCTAAGACTCACCTGAAAAGAAAAAAGATCACTATGTTATTATATGGATTATTGACTTAGGCTAATTTTTTGTTTAGAAGATATAATCAAACTTTTTTTGAGTATGCGTGTTGTCTATTTTACAGTGCGTATGATAGGTCAATCTCTCCTTTGTCGTGCTTATTAAGCGTGTGTATATATATATATATATATATATGATAAATTTTGCACATTTTTACGTGTTTTTCATATTCAAATAAGCCATATATATTTTTTGATACATTAATGTCTGGATTCTCTTAACGACCGCGGGATCAGAGCCCCAGGCGAAATCACACAAAGACAAGAGCTTGGCTCCGGCCGGGAATCGAACCCTGGTCGGCAAGCCTGTATAGACAGTGACTAAGCCACTTGGCCACGAAGAAGGATAAAAGTCAATGACAATTCTTCTGTACTTATACCTGTCGAATTCAGGTATTTTGTACTTAGAATTGAAATCAACCCATCCTCACCATCGTAGCTAATTGGTAGTTTGTTACTTGGCATTCAATTAATGATAAATTTTGCACATTTTTACGTGTTTTTCATATTCAAATAAGCCATATATATTTTTGATACATTAATGTCTGGATTCTCTTAACGACCGCGGGATCAGAGCCCCAAGCGAAATCACACAAAGACAAGAGCTTGGCTCCGGCCGGGAATCGAACCCTGGTCGGCAAGCCTGTATAGACAGTGACTAAGCCACTTGGCCACGAAGAAGGATAAAAGTCAATGACAATTCTTCTGTACTTATACCTGTCGAATTCAGGTATTTTGTACTTAGAATTGAAATCAACCCATCCTCACCATCGTAGCTAATTGGTAGTTTGTTACTTGGCATTCAATTAATGATAAATTTTGCACATTTTTACGTGTTTTTCATATTCAAATAAGCCATATATATTTTTGATACATTAATGTCTGGATTCTCTTAACGACCGCGGGATCAGAGCCCCAGGCGAAATCACACAAAGACAAGAGCTTGGCTCAGGCCGGGAATCGAACCCTGGTCGGCAAGCCTGTATAGACAGTGACTAAGCCACTTGGCCACGAAGAAGGATAAAAGTCAATGACAATTCTTCTGTACTTATACCTGTCGAATTCAGGTATTTTGTACTTAGAATTGAAATCAACCCATCCTCACCATCGTAGCTAATTGGTAGTTTGTTACTTGGCATTCAATTAATGATAAATTTTGCACATTTTTACGTGTTTTTCATATTCAAATAAGCCATATATATTTTTGATACATTAATGTCTGGATTCTCTTAACGACCGCGGGATCAGAGCCCCAGGCGAAATCACACAAAGACAAGAGCTTGGCTCCGGCCGGGAATCGAACCCTGGTCGGCAAGCCTGTATAGACAGTGACTAAGCCACTTGGCCACGAAGAAGGATAAAAGTCAATGACAATTCTTCTGTACTTATACCTGTCGAATTCAGGTATTTTGTACTTAGAATTGAGATCAACCCATCCTCACCATCGTAGCTAATTGGTAGTTTGTTACTTGGCATTCAATTAATGATAAATTTTGCACATTTTTACGTGTTTTTCATATTCAAATAAGCCATATATATTTTTGATACATTAATGTCTGGATTCTCTTAACGACCGCGGGATCAGAGCCCCAGGCGAAATCACACAAAGACAAGAGCTTGGCTCCGGCCGGGAATCGAACCCTGGTCGGCAAGCCTGTATAGACAGTGACTAAGCCACTTGGCCACGAAGAAGGATAAAAGTCAATGACAATTCTTCTGTACTTATACCTGTCGAATTCAGGTATTTTGTACTTAGAATTGAAATCAACCCATCCTCACCATCGTAGCTAATTGGTAGTTTGTTACTTGGCATTCAATTAATGATAAATTTTGCACATTTTTACGTGTTTTTCATATTCAAATAAGCCATATATATTTTTGATACATTAATGTCTGGATTCTCTTAACGACCGCGGGATCAGAGCCCCAGGCGAAATCACACAAAGACAAGAGCTTGGCTCCGGCCGGGAATCGAACCCTGGTCGGCAAGCCTGTATAGACATTGACTAAGCCACTTGGCCACGAAGAAGGATAAAAGTCAATGACAATTCTTCTGTACTTATACCTGTCGAATTCATCATTAATTGAATGCCAAGTAACAAACTACCAATTAGCTACGATGGTGAGGATGGGTTGATTTCAATTCTAAGTACAAAATACCTGAATTCGACAGGTATAAGTACAGAAGAATTGTCATTGACTTTTATCCTTCTTCGTGGCCAAGTGGCTTAGTCACTGTCTATACAGGCTTGCCGACCAGGGTTCGATTCCCGGCCGGAGCCAAGCTCTTGTCTTTGTGTGATTTCGCCTGGGGCTCTGATCCCGCGGTCGTTAAGAGAATCCAGACATTAATGTATCAAAGATATATATGGCTTATTTGAATATGAAAAACACGTAAAAATGTGCAAAATTTATCATTAATTGAATGCCAAGTAACAAACTACCAATTAGCTACGATGGTGAGGATGGGTTGATTTCAATTCTAAGTACAAAATACCTGAATTCGACAGGTATAAGTACAGAAGAATTGTCATTGACTTTTATCCTTCTTCGTGGCCAAGTGGCTTAGTCACTTGTCTATACAGGCTTGCCGACCAGGGTTCGATTCCCGGCCGGAGCCAAGCTCTTGTCTTTGTGTGATTTCGCCTGGGGCTCTGATCCCGCGGTCGTTAAGAGAATCCAGACATTAATGTATCAAAAATATATATGGCTTATTTGAATATGAAAAACACGTAAAAATGTGCAAAATTTATCATTAATTGAATGCCAAGTAACAAACTACCAATTAGCTACGATGGTGAGGATGGGTTGATTTCAATTCTAAGTACAAAATACCTGAATTCGACAGGTATAAGTACAGAAGAATTGTCATTGACTTTTATCCTTCTTCGTGGCCAAGTGGCTTAGTCACTGTCTATACAGGCTTGCCGACCAGGGTTCGATTCCCGGCCGGAGCCAAGCTCTTGTCTTTGTGTGATTTCGCCTGGGGCTCTGATCCCGCGGTCGTTAAGAGAATCCAGACATTAATGTATCAAAAATATATATGGCTTATTTGAATATATATATATATATATATATATGTGTGTGTGTGTGTGTGTATGTGCGTGTGTGTGTGGTGTGTGTGTACGATATTGATTTAAAACCTCCAGATACAAGATAAAGACGACTGGTGAAATCTAACTGAGGCCCTCTGCGTCAATAGGCGTAGGAAATGATATGTATAAGTGAATTATATATACGGTGTATATATGTATGTATATATACGGTGTACATACATACATACATTCATACATATCTATGTCACACACACATGCTTGAATATAAAGTAGTATTTATTATGAATGCATTATATATGATAGGCGTGTCCTAATATTGGCCTCGATTGGTATATCATATCACTGTGGAAGGTGCTGTTTCAGTTGAAGCCATATGACTCACGTCCATTGCTATTGCAAACATTAAACGCAATTTTGTCTAAGGTTATGTGCGCATATTCCTCTTTGTTCTTGGGAATAGTAAACACATGTTATGTGGTGTTTGTTTTGTTCATTTGTAGAAGGTGCATGTGTGCTTAAGTTCTCTTTTTTTCACATATGTGTAATATGTACGTTTGTGCTTGTGATGTTCTATGTTAAAAGTTTTATACATAAGATTTTATTTGAATGTATGTATTGTGAATACGTTAGAGAGCGACATATATATTCATTTATGTGTAGAAATCACGAAACCTGACACACTATGGGGGTAAGATATGTATTATAGCCACGAAAGGAAATATGAAAAGACTTGATTGGAGTTAGTACTTTCGTCCATTAGGGACATCGACCAACTAAACAGCCTGTCGAATGTCGATGTGCCTAATGGACGAAAGTACTAATTCCAAACAAGTTTTTAAATTTTTTCCTTTCATGGCTATAATACATATGTATAAAAACTCAAGATGGAGACTACTGGCGAAATCTAACCGACGCCCTTTACATCAATAGGTGTAGGAGGAGATGATGATGATGATGATGATGATGTATATGTGTATATATATATATATATATATGTTTGTGTGTGTATGTATGTATTTATACATTATTATGCGTAAAATTTTATTTGAATGTATGCATAGTATACACATTGTGAAT
>NC_090751.1:34382252-34387252 GCF_036898095.1 Palaemon carinicauda
CATACTGTAAAAGTGAAGGCCTCTTCAAGACTTTTTATCTTTATCAATATGTAAAATCATTGAGTTGTACAATGAAATGTCCATGTTAATCTTACTGTAAAAGTGAAGGCCTCTTCAAGATTTTTCTATCTTTATCATTATGTAAAGTCATTGAGTTGTACAATGAAATGTCCATGTTAATCTTACTGTAAAATTGAATGACTCTTCAAGATTCTTTATCTTTATCATTATGTAAAATCGCTGCCATCGTCAACATCGTGGGTGTTGCCACGTTTCTTTTATTAGAAAAGAAAGAAAAACATAATTTCGTTTTGGAATGTTACTTTTTGTTCTCATCGACATAGCTTTGAATCTTGCTTCTGTGATACGCCCACAAATTATGTTAATTATTGCTCAGAAACTGAGACTTTCGTTGGGAAGACAAGATAAGATAAAGGGTTATTTATATGCATGATTCATTTTAAACAAAATATTTCACATACAAATATTAAGATGTTCTTTTTGACAACGCATCTATACACTGGAAACCTCGTGTCTTTTATTCTACTTTGAATATTAAGAATTAGGGAGTATCAGAGAAATTTTGATAAACACACACACACACACACACACACACACATATATATATATATATATATATATATATATATATATATATATATATATATATGTATATATATAAATATATATATATATATATATATATATATATATATATATATATATTATATATATATATATATATATATATATATATTTATATATATAATATTTTCTTGTGTTGGAGCTATATCCATATATCCATATGGTAATTCATTGATAATTGTTTGAAGATAATCTCTTTTTTCATCGACAACTCTATTGTTTGTAAACTTTCGGAAATCACAAGTGTAAAACCTTATGTTTTGTTATAGATTTTGTTGTTGCAAGATGCGCAAGTCCACAATAAAAATAACAAAACGTAAATTATTTGTTGTTGCATTTACCTGGTAGATGTAACTTATGCAAGACTTTTTCTTATAAGTGGAGAAAGATAACTTATATTTCGTGTCATGGTGTTGAGACAGTAGTCTGGGTCACTGTTGTGTAACATTCAGTGAATATGTGACTACAACTCCATTTACAGACTTAGAAACAGTTTTTGTTTTCGTTCTGAATTTAAGAATACAATAAAAAAAACGTGCAATTTAATTAACTGATATTCTTAATTCACGCAAATCAACCAACTATATTTTCCTCACTACATTGATATTAAATATTTGAATTCGGCAACTGAACAGCGAAGGAAAGGTGCCAAAAATGAATCGCATAAAACCCTCAAGGTAGAAGGGCAGATCGAGGCAGTTAAAGCTAGCCCCCAAAATAGCATCCTGATATTGGAAGTATATCGTAAATCATCCATTCCAAAAACAACAATAGTTTATCGAGGACTGCATGAAAATGAAAGAGAATTCTTGAATTCTTGGGTGCCATGACTTGTTCTGTTAAAAATAAGTTTGAAGTCAGCTAACCTTGTATAAACATCTTCGTCAGCACGCCGACGCCAGGAAACCAGCGACTTCCACCATTTTCTTAGTGGGTGGAAGTAAATGTGAATTTAAGAGGGACAATACTCCTTGGATGCCAAGTCAATTCATTATTCGAGCGATGTAACACTATTTTTGAAACTATTGCAATACTGTTTTCTTGCATACAGCGCAGTGCGAACTTCTCTCACTTCTTTTATGAGCTTCGTGTAGAAAGAAAGTAGAATACAAGACAATGGCAAAGATGAAGATAAAAATGTTGATTATAATAATGATAATGACGACGATCAAGGAAAACAAAGACCTCAAGAACTCAGTTCTCCTTGATTAGGTTTTTTCCGACTCTAGGATGAATGGCTTTCGAAATTCATGTGCCATTTACTCCTTGATCGTGCGCTGAAAACAATTGGTTGGTTTCATCGTCGAGTAGCAAACAAGCGCATAAATTGATCAGATTGTGACAAGCCTAAACAAAGCCACATTTGCAGCCACAAAGAAAACTGTCCTTACACTATGAAAAATTTATTCTCCCTGACGTCAGCTAGAAGTTAGTCGTCGTATAAGATTTTTCTTTTCTGAAAAGACGTCTGATTCGTCCTGCAAGCTGTATAGTATTTTTTACTTTGGATGAGCACAAGATCATACATTCATCCCAACTAGTCACTTACAATAAGATAGTCAAGGGACTGAATGTATTAACAAAGGTCATGACTCCTGCGTATGTGTCTTAAATGAAGATTGAGATGAGATATTCGCCTTTAGGAAGAGAGAAAATGGACCCGAGTTTGATTGCATACATTTATTCTTCAAAACAAAAATATACACGTTCACTTATTGAACACACACACACACACACACACACACACACACACACACACATATATATATATATATATATATATATATATATATATATATATATATATGTATGTATGTATGTATGTATATAAAAATATACAAGTTCACCTATTGACCATACACAAACAAACACATACATATATGTGTACCCATATATTTTTTTGTATGTATACCTATAAAGGATTTACGTAAGTAAACAACTTATTCTGAAGGTTGAATAAAAAAAAAAATCTTTGGAAGCTGCAGAGGTTCTTAGGTTGGAGAACATATCTTAATGGTCTATGCAAATCCTTTACATCAGCCCCGTCATCTTCTCTCCCCCTTCTATACATTCAAGAGGCTAAACAGATGAATAAATCTGTACATTTTATCTCCTTGCTCTCAATGGCATTCAGACTTATTACATGTTTCATGTAGTTAATGCATTATTGCATAGACACGTATGTACAGTATCTATATATATATATATATATATATATATATATATATATATATATATATATATATATATATATATATATATATATATATATATATATTTTATATGAGTATATATATATATGTATATGTATGTATGTATGTAATATATATATATATATATATATATATATATATATATATATATATTATATATATATATTTTATATGAGTATATATATATATGTATATATATATGTATATATATATATATATATATATATATATATATATATATATATATATATATATATAGATTGGCGTTCAAAGTTATTACCCAAAAGAACAACGAAACGTTGTATGTAATTGATGCATGATTGCATAAACATGTGTTTATATAGATAGATATATAATTGTACACACACACACACACACACACACACACACACACACACATATATATATATATATATATATATATATATATATATATATATATATATATATATATATATATATATATATATATATATATATATTATACTGCCTTACTTTACATTCAGCATCAATTATATATTGAGATGCTGCTAATCTGTAAGACGGTAGCGTGATGTTACCTCTTTGTTAATCATCTCATGTCATTGATTTAATGACTGCTTATCTTGCAGGTTCACATTAATATCATCTCCCTGATCTTTCCACAGAGTTGACACTCCCAAGACCGGTTCACAGCCATATTTACAAAAGCCTCATCTGGCAGAGGTACAAATAGCCCCATGACTTGACATTTTGTCGTGAACATGCCCTTCACGGACGGACATGGCCTTCCTTGAACTACAGCAACAGAAGGTACGTCGAGCTTTGCGTTTGTATCCAAGGTTTAGCTTAAGATAGGGATTTTCGACCTGGATGTCCGGGGGAGGGAGGGTGGTATTTGCTATCTTCTACATCGATATCATATTAGAAGGTTTTTCCATGTAATAGCTAGAGTCGTGTTTAATATTGCTAGATTCTAAATTGGTTATGATTTTCATAATCAGCATTTAGATTTATTATGTATTCAACTTAATCATTGTATCCGTTTAATTATGATTTGATATTGGTAGGATAACCATTGTTTATTGAGAGACAAATTAATAGAGCTGCGATTCAATAAAGGTCTGATGACAGAGGGCATGGCAACAAATGATTGAAAACCTCTATTATTAGGCTCTGCAACTTTATATTAGCAAGCCTTCTGAGGCACTGATAATGATGATACAATTCCTTCTTCTATTATTGATGCTGTAGTTTAGATATTGATGATGGGAAAATTAAAAGTGAATAGGAAATCCCCCATGTGGCTAGTAAATTTTTTATTGTCTTTCATTTTCGTATTGAGGTGATGTTGAGTCCGTATTTTATGAGAAACAAAAATTTCTGCACTTATTTTCCTGAAACTTGTTGAGAGAGAGAGAGAGAGAGAGAGAGAGAGAGAGAGAGAGAGAGAGAGAGAGAGAGAGAGAGAGAGAGAGAGAGAGAGAGAGAGAGAGAGAGAGAGGCTCGTCTCTTTTAGAGGTCGTATTTATATATGTGTCGTCGCCCCTTCGGACACACATGCACACCTTTCCTTCGCTTCACCTTTATGAGGCTGCTTAGCCTTAACACCTTCCTTCCAAGACTCTACTCTTTCCCTTTCCTTTTTGTTTTGCTTCATCCTTTCTCTTTCCCTGTTCGTTATACCCAATTTAGCTTGATTTATGTCAACTTCCTTCCATCCTAATCCCTGCCCTCCCCCCGCTTCCCCGTCTAAGCAGAAGGGGAGACGTTTTGAAAAAATAACCCGAAAAAATGTCTTTTTGACCTTGTAGGGGGAGAACAAACAAGGACTCGTTCTAACAGAGAAAACACGAAGGTAGGGGAACTTTCGCAGATGGCTTAACCAATAACGAGGAAGAATGCCAAGGGGGAAAAGCTTATTTTGTGACACGTGTTCTAGTTGGCCCTGGCAGAGAGAGAGAGAGAGAGAGAGAGAGAGAGAGAGAGAGAGAGAGAGAGAGAGAGAGAGAGAGATGTTGGACGACTAAGTAATAAGGAAAAACAACATTTTGTAAGTTAGTATTCCGTTGCATAACAACTCAACTTTGTGTAGTCTACATTTTCATCGTTTTTTAGTTTCACTAATTACACAAGTGCTGTACTACGAGTCAGAGCGTGAAT
>NC_090751.1:34397252-34402887 GCF_036898095.1 Palaemon carinicauda
AGGATTACTTGGCCTTGCAGCAGGAAAAGAAAATATATAGAAGGCCAAATACGAAACCAGAAAAGGACAACACACCTTCCTCTGTATAAACAAATGCATACAACAAAGGCAGCTATTAGACTACAAAATCAAAGACTGTGGATGATGTAAGCAAATTATGAACAAGATTATATCAAATGAGTGTCTAAATAGCTACACCGCGATCTCTTTCATGTTCCAGCACCATATTAAAACAAGGCCACTTCAGACGTTCCATAAAGAACCTGGTACAAACGATCCATACTACACTCAATACCCACACTGCAATACTCGGATCAGAGAGAGAGAGAGAGAGAGAGGAGAGAGAGAGAGAGAGAGAGAGAGAGAGAGAGAGAGAGAGAGAGAGAATCCTGCTTTATATACATATATTTTACTTCTGTGCTTGTTTTTCTTCCTACATCTTGCTGCCAAACCTCTTCTAACATTTACCTCATGGCGTAACTCGAGGATTTTCCCCTAAATTCACTTGGGAGCTAAATAACCTCAGAGGCCCCTTTCGTTGGGTTCTATAGCCAAAATCCATTCAAAAAGAAAGGAGAGGTATTCTCACGATGACCCCGCTCTTGAAGTACTTTCGGGGCGGTTGGATTTCTGGGCATTTTGATTAATAGTTTCTGGGAAGGACCAAATTTCAAGAGTCTGGCTCTCATCTGTGGTAGTGGTGAGGTTTCTACCAACCATTTTCCAAGAGGAAGGTCAGTCATCATTTCAGACTAGAGTCTGTTTTTTTTTTTTTTTTTTTTTTTTTTTTTTTTTTTTTTTTTTTTCGTGGTGACCTACTGTGATTTGGGTATCTATGACTGTCTTAGATTTCGTAATCGTAAAAGATGTGATGTACTGTTATTTTGCTACTTATTGATCCAGGTCAAGAGCTTTTTATCTTTATTATTTTTTGTCATGTTTTCGTTGTGGAAATGGTTTTCGTACAAAATCATACAAAAAGGTTCTTTGCAGAATATTTGGAATAATTTCCACGTCGTCCCAACTTCACCAAATGTAATCGGCAGATTCTATCCAGCTAAAATTAGTTACTTAAAGATATTTTTTAAAATAAACATTCAAGAACTACTCCCTTCAGGGAAAATGAGATTGAGATGTAAATGAAATAGGGGCACTTGACCAGAAGCTAATCTCAATTACCAGTTTTGCTATTTCCGATATTTAGTCCGTAATTATGGTATTTCTAGAAGGTGCATGAGCAGAAATGATTACTGGGTTGAGAATTATTCTTTCATTTATGACTTGCCAATTCTTTGTTGACTTCTAAAAATAATGTTGATGTCACTTTGATACATTATCATTACAGTGATGTTATCTTTTTTATCATCAGATAACATCTGTCATGATCATTGGAACCGGTTGAATGAGCCAAGTGCTCTGAACTAACTACCTGCACAAGACTAGATAACTAACATGTGAAATACAAGACTGAGTAACTGAAATATAAACTTCAAAGGGTAAAGAAAATATGAAAATATGATAAGAAAAAACTAAGTATCTAGAATATCTAAAATATAAATCAAGGTAAATAAGACATTATTCCTTTAAATGGCATAATATTGCGCTATTGGTGGTTGTGAAGAACATATTGCATGAAATGTATTAGACATTTATTAGTTTATTTGTAACGTGAAAATTCAATTGAAAGAAAGCTACATCGCTTTAGGTGAAATTGCAACATAGTTTTCCATTGTCCGATATAATATTATTCGTGATAAAATTGTCATTTACTTAAGTTAAAGTGCAATTTTCTTTTTACATCAAAACAATGGCCTGAATTACATATCACTTCTAACAGTTTATTGAGAGAGAGAGAGAGAGAGAGAGAGAGAGAGGAGAGAGAGAGAGAGAGAGAGAGAGAGAGAGAGAGGATTCTTGGATATTTTTACAGTATATATGATGGGAGTGAGTAGACGGGTAAAGTAAATTTGCAGGAACCTATTGAAATACGAGCAATAGATTTTGATGAGAAATGAAACTGGAATAGGATATGAGATAAGATCTGATGTGTTTTGAAGTAAGATTAAGGAAATGTCATGGAAAGTTAGTGATTTTCAATAAATTCTAGTATCGTGTCCGGAGCAAATTTATAAGGAAATTGGGAGAAAGGACTTGTCGAAAGTCAAAAAGAAAATTGAAGAATTCATAAATGATTGAAGTTAATTTTCTGGTAATTTAGAGGAAATCAAGTTATTATGTTTTTACAATGTGGCAAGAAAGGGAAAGATTATTAAAATTCTAAGCGTATAAAAAAAATAAATTTAAAAGGAGACTAAGGTAATCAAATTTTATACCACATGTTAAATACTCCGGAGACCATCAAAATATATGCCCAACATTTTGACGTCAATGTAATTCACAATTAATCAACTGTGAAAAGCTACAGTAAGCACCCTAGACGGTGAAAAAGTTTTTATGTAATGTGTGAATATAATCGTCTATTGACACATTTTAAATTAAAGACAAAAGACAGAGTCGTTTAGCTCAAATGCCACATCCCAAAAGTCATGACATCCATCGTGTCATCTCCATAGCAACTGACGACGGGCGCCAGAATTCCTGTGTTGGGCCCATCGTAGTACCTCCGCTATCGATTTCCTTCTCCCGCCCCAAAAAGGGCGTGGGGAGGGTGTGCAAGGCAGGGATGTAGAATAGGTTGTAGGGGCCTGGATGCTGCGTAGTCTCATTTGTCGAAGCTCTTCTCTTTGCATTATCCAGGATGCTGGAATTTGAATCTTGATTTTGATTTTTGATTGGCACCAGTGTTTAGGTGATTGAAGGAAAATTATATACACTGAAATATTACGTTAAGAATATAATTTCATTCGAATAAATCTACTTAGAAAACCCACGATTTCTTTGTGTTAAAAGCGCGTTTTGCTCATACTCTATGCGTATGCAAGTACGTAATTGTGTAGAAGCTTAGATTTATGCTAAAACCACTTAGTTTGATACAACTTTAAACACTCCCCATGAAACAGAATAAATGAAAAAAATATTAAAGAATTCAGGTTACAAAGTAAGTTATACAAGTTACTGTGGGAACAACAAAGGCCCCATCTGTTCAACCTACTGCAACAGCCTTAAGGCCTTTGTGGAGATTAGGAGTTGCTTGGTTCGAGGAGAAACACTGGAGGGTAAATTTTCCGTGTCACAACGAAGTTTTTTAAACTGATTTTTCTTTCCTTTGCGAACTTGTAATTCACTTGTGGATGGCATGTTTTATACTTTTTAAGGTGCTTTTTTTTTCCGGCGCCTGGCAATTTTGTTTTTGTTGCTGAACCTGGTGTAATGTCAGTTAAAAAAAAAAGAAAAAAAAACTTTTCAAGCAGCACCTGACACACGTTTTGTCAAAACACACTTTGTGCTAGGAATCCCCACGTGACTTAACAGCTGCCTCTGTCGACAGATGTGTGAGCCAGCGCACTTGCCTTTTGAAGAGGGACAGCACGGCATGGCTGGTATTCTCGTTATTTTCTAAAAGAAAAGCACGAACTATGAAAGTTGACAATGAAAAGCTCTAGCATGGGACTAATGTGTACATACCTAGCACGGAAAGTTTTGAAAACGTAAGCGAAAAATTTGAAATGAATATTAAAATAATTTTGCGTTTAATTTTCTTGATTACAGATATGTCAGATGTCAAAATGACTGTTGAATGTTAGCTGTTCATAATGAAAAAATATAACTGATTTGAACGAGAAAAGAAGTTTGAAATTTCCTACTGCTTGACAGCGCATGCGTGTCTGAGTGGGGCGTTTTCAGATTCGAGCGGGAACTTGTATGTTTACATGACCGCGGGGGCCTGTCTGAGGACAACGTTAAAAGCCCTCCCTTGTTCTGGAGGGATGCGTTATTCAGAGAGAGAGAGAGAGAGAGAGAGAGAGAGAGAGAGAGAGAGAGAGAGAGAGAGAGAGAGAGAGAAGGGGAGGGGGGGGGGGCGCAATTCCTCTGCCTTTCCTTCATCCCAGGGAATGCTGATACTCGCGTCATCAATTTAACGCCATAGCCTACCGTGTTCGTCATTAAAAAAAAAGAAACTTGGAGAGGAGAAGTCGTTGTCATAATTATCATAATTATTATTATATTTAATTAGTAGTATTATTGTTTATCTTCTCACTCGAAAGTTTGGAAAATTTTGTGTCTACGACCGCCAACCATAATTAGTTTCTGTAGGTGATGCTCTTAATATAGAAAGTAGAATGGTGAAACTATACTAATGAATTAGTATATTGAGTTGATCATTAAAATAAATATCAACTATGTCTAACAGAGATAATTACTGATGTATAAGTTGCATGCTATCGTGGCAATGAACGCCTTCAGTAATGCGAACGTCATTATTATCATTAATCTTAGTGGAAAATATAATAATCCCGCTAAAGGCACTGAAGACGTACTTCCATTACAAAATAAATGCTAATGGAAGTAAAGGTGAAATGGCATGGGAGGTTCCCGAAGATATTATTTAGCACCAGAAGACCTCGAGCAACCGCTGTCTTCCTCCCGCCAAATAGTCGCGCCAAAAAAGGTCAAACCCTCATTTTAGTAGCCATAAAAAAGGCGCCAACTGCCCCATTAAAGAAAAAATGAAACGACGTCTCCACATCCTGTCTTTCCACTTTGGTAGGAGGCATTTCAATTTGAGAAGGCCTTCTAAAAGACTTAAGGAAAACAATGTAGGATGGGAAATTAAAGATGGATATTAATAGGAGATGATAATAATTAATGATGAGATAAAGAGACGATCCCTTAAGAATTCTTAAATAGGGCTACTAAACTGGAGGTATGCATATTTGCATACTAATCTGATTGGGAGAAGAAAATCATAGAGGTTTTAAGAATTCTGGTTCTGGATGCTGAGTCAAATGCTAGTTCTGGATAATTGTGATTTATGTGTGTTATTGTAACGCGAGCTTCTAATAAATCGATCATTCAGTCAATAGGGATATTGTCATGTCATGAACTTATATTCTAAAAGATGCACATCATGAACAGAGATTCTTACTCTGAGACTTGTAATTCTGATGTGAGACTTGTAATTCTAAACCGAGACTTGTAATTCTAAACCGAGACTTGTAATTCTAAGCTTGGCATATATGAACACTTAAGAATAAACATTTCGCCATCTCCGGATACAGAAGAAATAGTTAATTAACACTGTAATGAGAAAGATCAAATCCCTGAGACTTGTAATTCTAAGCGTGGCAAAGCTGAGCACTTTAGAATAAACATATCGCCATTTTCCGACGTAGAAGAAATAAGTAATTAATTAAAACCACCGTAACATTTGCGGTCCCGTAATTACCGAAAGCATCGTAATTACGATCAAATTACCGAGTTCCTTCAATTACTTCATGTGCTCAAAAACCGCACAAAAGCAATGTGGAAAATGAAATTCCGTTGGTGTTATTATCCCTTGGTGATTCGCCGACGGTCTTCCCCGAAGGAAAACAATAGACGCCTCAGATGATGAGTCGTAGCGCTCATCTGTGACTGATCCCGAAGGAAATTACTCTTTGGAATAGATGACTCAGGACCCCGGGTGACGGCGGACCGGGGAGTCAGGTTTTAGGGCGGACTGAGATGACCTCAT
>NC_090751.1:34403387-34418387 GCF_036898095.1 Palaemon carinicauda
GAGAGAGAGAGGAGAGGAGAGAGAGAGAGAGAGAGATAAAGGTATAGAAAAAAATTGACATGTAGGCCTACAACCATCGTTAGAGAGAGAGAGAAAGAGATTTTGGTTAAAGATATAAAAGTATAGTTGAAAATTACCTAACACACAGAGAGAGAGAGAGAGAGAGAGAGAGAGAGAGAGAGAGATTGGTTGATTTAAAGTTTTCTGGCATAAAGAGAGAGAGAGAGAGAGAGAGAGAGAGAGAGAGATTTTGGTCAGAGATATAAAAGTATAGTAGAAAATTGACAACGTGTAAGCCCGCAACCATCGTTAGAGAGAGAGAGAGAGAGAGAGAGAGAGAGAGAGAGAGAGCGGTTGAAAAGGAGCCCGAGAATCCTTCGACAGTTCCTTTTAAGGAGCCAAAGCCCAATATTATGCTAAAAGGGTAACCCATCTGTCCGCCGTGAAGTTGAATTCCATATAGGGTAAAGTCTTTAATGCTAAAAGGGCATTAGTATGCAAATTATTATTATCTTTTGTGTAGTTTGAATTTGCAAGACACAAAACACTTTCTTATCAGGTAAAATGTAGTGTCCCGGCCAACCAGAAACATCTTGAAATGAGAGAGAGAGAGAGAGAGAGAGAGAGAGAGAGAGATTTATATATATATATATATATATATATATTTATTATAGGTATATGGGTGTGTGTGTGTATGATTGCGTAAAGGTGTCTTAGAGATGAAACTAGTCAGGATTCACTCAATATGTTAATTTTCCTTGTGGTTTATTACACACACACACACACACACACACACACACATATATATATATATATACAGTGTCCTAAAACAATGTATACACTCTTTGGATTGTTATAAGTTCAATTAATTGATATTAACGTGTAAAACCGATTTTTTTTTAACATTCTCAAATTGCCCCATGTATCCTTACTTTTACACTGTGCATTGTATTTCTCCTGTGAATCAGTTTTTCACTTTAATATCAATAAATTGAACAAGTTGTAACAATCCAAAGAGTGTATACATTGTTTTGGGACACCCTGTATATATATATATATATATATACAGTGTATATATATATATATATATATACAGTATATATATATATATATATATACAGTATATATATATATATATATACAGTATATATATACAGTATATATATATATATATATATATACATTAGTAGTAATGTAGTATATATTATGGAAAGGATTATTTTAGTAATTATGTACTTCGCTTAAAACCACGATCAAAGAATTGGGCATAAATTTACTCTTCATCCAAATGCAACTGTAATTGGATGAAAACAAAAGAAAGAATCATATGAATGCATAAGATGAAGGTAAAGGAAAAAGGGAGTTTAAGAGGCGAAATCAAAATGGAATGTGCCATGTTTAGGTAACACTTACTTTTTATATAGATTGAATTAACGTTTCCCAATAAAAAAATGTCTCTTATCCTCAATATTTCTTCTATATATTTGAACGTGTTGATAAATAAGATTTTCCAAAAAAGGGACATTCATCCATTCTTCTCTCTCTTTAAGTTTCTGTTCATCGTTTCCTATAATAATTACATGGTAAAGTGTGATTTCATATTAATATTATTATTAGTAATGTTTTCACCTTTTACTATGTCTGTACATTAGTTTTCTCTTAATATTGCTAACAGACACAGCCAGAAATACAGAAATAATCTTTTCGTAGGTATTATTACTAACGTCATGGAAAATCCCTGCAATAGGCCTATAATGAGATTTGGTTTATAATCTTTGGAAGGTCGGTTACATCTTGAAATATCTTTTCTAAGCACTTCAGATTATAGGTCTACGCATAATACAAAATTTGCTCCCTGATGGCTAAATTCATGCAAAGAAAACATTCCAAGTTCTCACTAGATTTAAATTGTTCCTTGATTTGGTCCTCATCTAATTGTTCACGAAATTTTATACTGTGATCTACTGATTTTTCGAATCCTAGCGGTCACAGACCAGACGAGATTTAAACATTTAATCTCAGATCTTGGCGTTCCACTCTAGTTTATAAGAAGAGCAGAACCATCTGCCATTGCTTATTTTAAATATAAGATTTCCTCTCTGAGACTTACTCAGACGAGAAACACGCCTGTGCTGGCATAAGGCCAACCAAAGCTAAAAACAGTTAAATGATTTCTCTTGGCTTTTATCAGACCTTATCCCAGGCCAGAAGTCACTTTATGTTATCCTTGAAAAGGAAATCATCAGAAAGTACCGTTGTAATATCCTACTCCAATGTTTCCCGTTGACCCCGTTGTGATTTGACCTCTCCTGACCTACTCTCAGCACCGTGGTGATGTCCTCCTCCAATCTTTCCCGTTGACACCGTTGTGATTTGACCTCTCTTGACCTACTCTCACTCACTATACGAGGACAGATTAACAAACCTGACCTCACTCCTTTCTCCATTTCGCCGCCATAATCAGTCAAAAGGAACGGGCGTTTGGTACATACGATTAAGATAAAAACAAATAAACCTCTTGAATTTTTATAGAGCGAAAGCAAAACTTGATGAATGATGAATGATGACAGGAGAGAGAGAGAGAGAGAGAGAGAGAGAGAGAGAGAGAGAGATAAAGTGTTAACCCATTAAGGAGAGAGAGAGGATGATGTTAACCCATTAAGGAGAGAGAGAGGATGATGTTAACCCATTAAGGAGAGAGAGAGAGGGTGGGGCAAAATGTTAACAACAAAGAAACAAGATAGATTGACGGCTATGAGAATACGATACAGAGAGAGAGAGAGAGAGAGAGAGAGAGAGAGAGAGAGAGTGTGTGTGCAGCAAATAAAAAAAGAGAAGATAAATATCACTAGTGATAAGAGAGAGAGAGATGATAAGATAATGTTGTCAACGTCAAAAGAACAAGATAAATATAATGACAGTGAACATAATAAGAGAGAGAGAGAGAGAGAGAGAGAGAGAGAGAGAGAGAGAGAATTTGTAGTCTTCATAAGAAAACCGTCATGAGATATCTAATATGTTCATCTCCAGAAGGCCGTTATTTTTATCCTTCGATGTCTTACCGATTCAGGTCCTGAATTTAGCATTGCATTACAGGCCTTACGTGAGAGTGCTGGAAGGGTTACAATCGCATGGCTTCTATGGGTGCTTCATCATTTAAGATTTTTTGTTTAAATGTAAGGACTGAGACTTCAGTGAGCTGCAGTCTCTCTCTCTCTCTCTCTCTCTCTCTCTCTCTCTCTCTCTAAAATAAAAATGCCGTCACATCTCAAAAGAAGATCGTTTAAATTCTACCTATTGCTGATGTAAACATTAACGAAAGAATTATAGATTTGAATAATTCATTTAATTTTTTTTTATAATTTAAAGATGCAATTTATTTGTAAATTCAAATTACTTAAAACAAGAATTCTAGAATTCTATATTTAAATGATTCGTCATGTGATGTTAGCTGAGGTGAACTATGATCATGAACATCGGTTCATGGCAAGCCAAATGTCAACCCAGTGTGACTGGATACCAGAAAGCTCAACACACACACACACACACACATATATATATATATATATATACACATATATATATATATATATATGTGTGTGTGTGTGTGTATATATATACATATATATATATATATATATTATACACACGAGTGGACCGTTGCGGGTCGCAGGTAAGTGGAGAGGATGGAATTCCTAGAAAAAAAAAAAAACTACATGTTTGTCTGAGTTTCCGCCTGTCCATAGTATACCTTCAAAACAGTAAGACCTACTGTAGACTAGGCAATTTCCATCACACATGGCCAAAAATACTCTCTCTCTCTCTCTCTCTCTCTCTCTCTCTCTCTCTCTCTCAAACTATGGCACCCGCGTTCGATATCCGATCTGGGTGGAAGAGGAACGGTATGGGTGCGTTTGTTGAAAACCCACTTCGTCTGTCGACTTCTGCAGAGGAGAATATACCCAGTTTTTAGTTATGTTGCGATTAGACGCTTGGGGTCATATAAGAATACAAAAATGTGGCAGGAATAAAATAAGCAATTTGTCATTAGATATACTGTACATACATATATAAATGAAGATACCTGAAATCTGTGAAAGGGTTTGTGTATTGTCATGATCAACGAAACTGTACTAGTCAGGGCCAGTCATACTAGGTAAGTTTGCTGTAAGCTATCAGACAAAACTCTCCCACCATCACCAATCCGCAGTGGCCAGCATGGTGATGAAAATGGCTACACCCCAGTCATTACTGGGGATGTTCGAGGCCTCATTGCTGTAGTGGATGAGAAATGGCTGCATATATATATATATATATATATTTATATATATATATATATATTTATATATATATATATATATATGTGTGTGTGTGTGTGTTTGTGAGTGTGTGTGTTTGCGTTTGTGTGAATATTAACCACAATGGCATTTAATACCGAATTCTACCTTCGGAATATATATTCACTGGGATTCGTTATGGAAACAGCTTCTGGCTGGGCAGAGATTCGAACTCGTGCTACTCAGCCGAAACCATACCTGCGAGGACTCTACCAACTGAGCTATCAAGAGTTGGTAGAGTTCTCGGAGGCATGGTTTCGGCTGAGTGGTACCAGTTTGAATCTCTGCCCAGCCCGAAGCTGTGACCATAATGAATTCCAGTGGATATATATTTCCAAGGTAGAATTCGGCATTAAATGCCATTGTGGATATTTACATTGATTAAAATCACGAGTGTTAGTGATATATATATATATATATATATACACATATAAACCTTTACGACCTGGACGAAATATGTTTCTCCCCAAATCGTGAAATCGTTCATTACTAGAACATGATTCCTTAAACATAGTGACGTTTTGTCTTATGCGAAATCTGAAAAGTATGTACCATGAAGGTAAACTCCTGAATTTGACAGTTGTCATTGTGTACAAGTCACAGACCTATGAAGTTGTCATTAATTACGACTGAGAGGAACTCGGTATTAATTTATATTGTGTTTTTTAAATCAATTATATTAAGAAGTAACTATTAAGGGAAATTATTCTTCACACCATAGCGTAAATACAGATGAATTCGGAAACTCCAGTAGTGATCAAACGCCATTATTAATTCTGAAGCTACCATGCCAGTCTTCAATAAATCTTCATAATTTATTCCTTCATCCTTAAAATGGGAGATTTCCTATGCCGTTGTGGTAGAATTTAAGGAATAAATAATGGTAATAATGTCCCACCTTCAAGAAATTGTATATATTCACGTCGAGTCATTTTCCTTCAGGCAGGAGAAAGGTTGGACGCCTAAAACGAATAGGTTGTTATTGGTTAAGGTCGGTTGACTCCAAGCCTTTGCGAAGACGCAAATCATAAATAATGTTTGAATTCATGAATGCTTTTACGATAATTATGCTCGCTGCCAAGTGGCTGGGAGAAAGTGTGTTTGTGTGTTCGCGCGTGTCTGGCTGTTCTGTTCATGTGGGGTAAAATGTTCCGTACATAATATTTATTATTCGAGGTCACAACAGAGTATACCTCTCCATTTTAAATTTTGGAAAGAGTTCTGATTTTAAAGGTCAGATACTTCTCTGAAATAAACTTTTGGCCTATAGTTTCGTTCGCTTGAAAAGTAGCTGAGAACTTTCACGAGGAACTGTGTTGGGACATTTTTTTTTTTTTAATTTGTTGTTATCGGTTTTTTTTTGGCGCTTTATTGGGAACCTTTCAGGTACAGGGACTCTAATATTTCAGTTTTTGTTGAAATGTCATTTAGTTTCTTCGAAATTAGTATCGGTGTTCTCACACTTTATATATTATGCAAAACTAGGATCCCAACATTATTATCCTTCTTTCATGCAGATTACTGACGTTAATTCCTATAATTTTCGTCACGACTTGAATGATGATCTTTTCATGGATACTCGAATAACATATTTAAGCGTCTATATTCCGTCTCATATCTCTTCTTCACATACCAGTGATATCATCCGATAAGCGTTATCTCTTATCAAATCAAGAGCGGTGACCGATACAAGTTTCAATGACAGTAAGTTATCTCCTTCCTCGCGTCTAAAATGGAAAACAAATCGGACTCATGTTTAAGTTTAGATTAGATTTATGTTTAGGCAACTGAATAGTTACAATTCGTTCCTTCATGGTATATTAGCAATCATGTCAAAGAAGTATATTAGTAATTATACATATGCATGCTATTTATTACTAGTGTACGCGATCCGTCAAAAAGAACGGCTAATATTAAGATATATATCTACGCACGCAAAGGCACAGATATTCAACTCTTCTCACCCTCCCTCTTTCCTAACTACAATAAGCTAGTTTGAGAAATTTGTGGGAGATTTTTTTCTCCGAGTGGCTGTCGTTCAGTGTGACAGGAACATATATATATATATATATATGTATATAATATATATATATATATATAGATATATATATATATATATATCTCTCGCCAGACACTTGCTCTTTATTATATTATATTATATATATATGTATATATATATATATATATATACATTATATATGTATATATATATTATATGTAAACTATTTATTTTATAAACATGCAGATATATAATACATACATACATACATACACACACGCACTCACACACATGTATATATATATATATATAATGATTTATATATTTATAGCGTGGGTGTGTTCGTGCGTATAGCGATACATCAATACATGTTATATGCAACGGCAAAGATAAAGAAATGGAGGGACAGTGCATCATTGCGTATTTTATTTATAATATTATTCCTTTTGTAAAATACTTGCATACTACTTTTACAAACACGTTGACGCACATACATTTATATATATATATATATATATATATATATATACATATTCATTTAATCTCTGTCTCAATTACTGTTTGAAAAAAGAGAAAAAGTTTCCAAAGTGTTACTAAATAGCGTACCTTCAAAGCTGAAATATTTTTTTTATGATTTTTTCCAACCTGTTTGCTTCATTATCTGTTCATTATCAAGCGCAACCCTTCTTATATACTGTTATTTTATTTTCTTATCCGCCAGGGATATCCATAAAAGAACACCTAGCAACTAAAGTCGTGATAATTCTAATCGACAAGCCCTTCTTGCGTGCTCTCTTATCATTAGTTTTATCAGTCAAGTACGTTCGTTTGTGTTTTTATAAAATATTTCCCCTTCTCCTACATCCTCGTTATATTGTGAAGTGCTTTCCCACTTTTATTACTTGAGGTAAAGAGTTAATGTGTGTGGCTCTTTCAACTCCTCTCTTCTGCATCATATTCAGCTGGTAAATCATAGCGAGACTCCACTGAAGGCCAAGAGTGTCTAGCCATGGAATTTCAACATTAATTGCTTTAATTACCAGGAAAAATGACATCAATACCATATTGCTTAAGAAAGAGAGAGGAATTTTCAGCCTAATGAAAGTATGTGCATACCATTCTCTAGAGACACCAATAATAGTCAATAATAGCACCGAATACATTGAATAGCGAAAAGGATAGACATTTTCAAACGCGTAAATAGATGGCTGATGTTGCTGTTACTTTGCGAGATAAAAGTGGCTTTGTGACAGCACTAATTGTTGTTTATGTAAGACTCCATTTCGGTTTTTTTTATTGCTATAAATAAAACAAAAATGAAATGGAAATCATTGTAAGCACTAAAACATCCACCATTCGGCATAGGATTCAAGGAATTAATACTCTCCCCAGAGAGATCCCATTAACAATAACTTTACACAGAAAATGATGTGCCTGCAAACAATCGACCAACAGTCTAGTGGTTATCTCATAAAAGACTTCAGTCAGTGCAGCAAACAGTGCCACAGCGAAGGCGCTGTTTCACGTGGCCATGTAAACATGTACTGTACTCTCCCTCGAGTCTTGTGGCAGTTCATGTCGAGGGGCTGAATTGGGTACTTCTCGACAGAAGATTTCCTTCATGGTTTGTTCATGTCTTTTGGGTTCAGCTTTGGTATCAATCTTTTCATGATTATTTAAGAACTTGTGAACTTAAGTTTATGTACGTATTTACGTATACCGTTCCAGGGCTTAACCCTTTCACCCCAAAGGACGTACCGGTACGTTCTTGCGAAACACTGTTAATTACATGTTTTTTACATATTTTTGATAAATTTTTGAGAAACTTCAGGCATTTTCCAAAAGAATGAGACCAACCTGACCTCTCTAGGACAAAAATTAAGCCTGTTAGAGCAATTTCAAAAAGATATATAGCAAAATGTGCTCGAAATTTAACCTTATGGTAGGGGTATAACGGTTAAAATCTCAGAAGATTGATGATAATTTGGAAGCACACACACACTGTCATAAAATGAGATTAACGTAAGATGTGGTCTAGACAGAAACCCGTGGTCCATTCGACGTTATGTATTGTATTGAAGCTCGAGCAGTCATACTTATATCTATCGTCTAGGCTAAACCAGAGTTAATACAGATATCACTTGACTGAACGACGGCAAGATTAAACATTGAGTGCATTGGCGAAGACTACCATGGTCACTTAAAAAAAAATACGTCGAAGTACATTCTATTTTTATAGAGAAAAACTTTAGAATTGAATGTTTTTCTTAGTGATATTTTTTCAAAGACATTTTAACATGTTTTCGTCAGAAGTTACGATGCCATAAACAACATTTGCATTTACCACAGATAACGTCTGCCCGCTGTGTTCTAGACTTATTTATTTATTTAGAAAATAAACTAAGAATCACTTCAAAGGAGACGAAACAGAGCTGACACATGCGCTCACAATTAAAAATGCACTTGAATTCAATCATCAAGTGAGTTATGCGAAAATGAGAGAAAGACGCTTGAAAAGTGACAACATAATAGCCCCCTCGTGTAGAGAGAATGTTTTATTGTTGTAACCACAAAGCTTCCGTATGTAAGGCAGAGGAGACGTAACTACTGTACACCAAGTAGTTTGCATTTGAATCACCATATGCAGTACGTTTAAGGACGTGATTGTATGCGCATGGGTGAAGCATAGAAGTGCTAAGTTAATTGATAACTTTTTGTTCCAATAATATTTGATGGGTGTGAAATCTTTTCGTAATTCTTGTTTATTATTCCAGTTGCTTAATTCACAAAAAACTTGAATTCTCTCTCTCTCTCTCTCTCTCTCTCTCTCTCTCTCTCTCATAGTTTGTGGCGATTTCAGTAGACAAGCCTGCTTGTCCATATTAGTTCACCATTATTATGCGAAGCCACCTAAATTATTTACAGGTTTGTGACTCACTTTGTCCCCCTTTACAGCATTTAGAAAAGGAGCGATTTTTATCGCCTATCATCTCTTTTTACGAGACACCACCACTGCCATCTTTTGTGAATATGTAAATTTTAGGTTTCAGAGGAGGCTCTGATTCATTGCTGCTGTTGGCTTTCATATTATTGAACATATAATGATATATTTTCCAACAGATTGTACTTCATTTAATCAATGATCTTTTTTTTTCTCTTTCTCCTGCCTTAAAAAACGTTTTTAGTCTTGGTAATGTTAAAGATTCAAAAATTATTTTCTTTTCTCCAAATTAAATAGAAACTGAATCCCCCGAGATATGAGATTTAATTCCATTGTTATTAAACCTTAGTGTTACCCATTAAGTGGTATGAATTATTTGACTCTGAGTTCACCAAAAATGAAGACTAAAGCCGAATCTGTGCAAGCTTGGCACGAAAAACGCTTTATGTCTTTTGCTCTTCCCGTAAAATAATCACTTACATCAAGGTCATTCTTGAAAAAGTATCAAATCAATCTCACCGTTACTTGAGGCTAGATTGGAAATAACTCTAATTTGACTGTTTCAAAATGAGATTGGTGCGTATTTCGAAATACCCTGGGGTTTGTTACATTCTGTTCAGTAAGTTGTTCCGAGTACGACTTTGCGAACATGTTTTACCTGGCAATACTCCAGTGCCTCATAGACTATATTGTTACTGACGGTGCCAGCTGTTCCGACTCATATATAGCCTACAATCATCTTTTCACCTTGGCCCGACTCTTCTTTGCAACTCCGCGCTTCTTTTCAGATGCAACTTTCGATATACCCGTCTGGTACGAGCTGAAATAGGAATTTGATTGGCAGTTGACCTCAAGAAAAATAACGTTAGTTGTGTAAAGTAATGCCATGGACCTATTGCTTATAAGGAGAGGTTAATACTGCTCCTCTTTTTCAATTGTGTAACCAGGAGGGTATATTTGATCAAAATTGGGAGAAAAATGAAGTATATCAAAGACAGGCTGACTATTTTTATCGACATTCTGCTTTGAAAATATTGATGTTTGTCTCTCTCTCTCTCTCTCTCTCTCTCTCTCTCTCTCTCTATATATATATATATATACATATATATATATATATATATATACACACATACTGTATATGAGGGGGTGTATAAATAATCAGCTGTTGCAGAACAGAGGATTCTGACGTCCTTCCACACACCTCTGTTTAAGGTCTTTCTATGTCATACTGTACTCGCAAATTTTCTTAGCTCGTCGATCCATCGTCTTTTCTTCCTTTTCATTCTGCTATTCTTCATGTCCATTTATTATCCGTCATTCTCATATGTCCGGCCCTTGTTCATTTCTTTTTCTTACATGTTGTTAGAATATCCTCTACTTTAGTTTGCTCTCGTATCCATGTTGCTCTTTTTCTTCATCTTAGTGGTAATCCCGTCATTATTATTTCCATTGCTCTTCAAGTTTTAATTAGCTTATGTTTTAAGGCTTTAGTAAGGCTCCAAGTTTCTAATGCATAAGTTGATACTGGTAGGAGCTTCTGATTAAATACTTTTCGTTTTATAAAAAGTGGCTTTTTACTTTTCATAATGTCCATCTTATGTTTATACTTCTTTAAATTTCGGTCTCATATATATGTATATGTATATATATATATATATATATATGTATATATATGTATATATACAGTATATTTACATACATACAGACATAAATATATATATATATATATATATGGATATATATATAATATATATATATATATATATATACTGTATGTATATAGCCTATATATTTTTACACACACCTTGGAACATAAGCTATCTACAACTAGGTGAGTTACGGAAAGAATAATGATGGGAATAATACCAAGACACAGGAAAAGAGCAATATGGGTACGAGAGCAAACTAAAGAATAGAATATTCCAACATATAAGAAAAATGAATTGACGCGGACAGGAAATAAAAATTAGAATCTCAGATAATAGATGGACAATAAAGATCACAGAATGGACCCCTAGAGATTACAATATAAGCAGGGGAAGGAAGAGAAGACGATGGATCGACGAACTAAGAAAGTTTGCGGGTGTGGACTGTCATAGATATACCAGAAACATACGCAAGTGGAAGGACATGCCTGAGGCCTTTGTTCTGGAGTGAACAATTAACGGCTGATGATATATTATACATATATAAATACACACACATTATATATATATATATATATATATATTATATATATATATATATATATGATGATGATTTATACTCCATTTAAAAGTCAGTTCAGTTGGTTCATATCAGAAATATGAATGGGTCAGTAAGTTGATATACAGGATTACGTTTCATACTTATAACACAAACAGACACAAACAAGTACGTCTACTATCACAGTGGCTTGGTAAAGCACATAGAAGTACAGGAACCTAGGATAATGATTTCATCATTTACACATGAAACACCCTTGTACAAAGACCAAGGTACACGGAATTATAGAGGACCCGTGCTGTACATACATAATGCATACATGCAGGTATAGTATCATGAGTAACCTTCCGTACACATATGTGCGTGCAGTGTACCCTTCCGTACATACACATATACATGCATGAGAAGCGTCTTATTGAGGTACTTTCGGTTATAAATGGTTACACAAAACCATATTATGTATGTGTGCTCGTGTGTTCGCATAAAAACAAACACCCATCCGTCATTCTCCTGTCAAATTGTGTGATTGAAATTTCAATTCACGTTGCCGATAACGAACCGCGTCAAGAGAATCCCACGACGATGAGAGAGAGAGAGAGAGAGAGAGAGAGAGAGAGAGGCGTCATCCGAATTCACACCAGGTGCCATAACGACACGAAATGAATCTCAAATTGGATTCATCCTCGCACTGCTACCGACTTGCTATGTTGGATACCGTCTTGGATAGATCCTAGATCCCCGAGACGTAGGATGTATAGGCTTCGCTGAAGCCTTTAGTTTTTAAGTTTTATCTTGTTGCTTAGTAAGGTATATTTTCCGATCTCCGTGTGTACGGTTTCTGTGTAGGGAAGTGTCTCTTATCTCCTCTGAGAAATTGGTTGTTCATGATTATCATTATCAGAAATATGTTGTCAAAGATAACGGCAACAGTTTTGTTTCATTTTTCTATTTGATAAACTGTATATATATATATATATATATATACATACATACATATATATATGTACTGTATATATGCTGTATTTACATATATATACATGTGTAATATATATATATATATATATATACTGGAGAGAGAGAGAGAGAGAGAGAGAGAGAGAGAGAGAAGTTACTTAGCTATGGCCCGCCTTAAAGAATTATTGCTTACGGTTGATGGATGTGTTACTGAGAGCAATTAGCCGTAATGCAAATGAAGCAGAGGAGAATAATGGCCATAATTATAATAATTACGCTTCCAGAAATTCACTACTTCCAAAAGTGTGGATAGAATCCTTTTCGACCTGTGTGTCCTCGGAGTCGTTGATAAGACGAGAAGTCAAGATCCATTAATGGCACCAAATTTTGGAACTAGTACCTGATTTTCGTCTCGCATTTATGTGATGATATTACTTTTCGCGATTATTATATTCATATGATGTGACATTTTCAATTTTACGATTCAATAATAAAAAAATGAGCCAACTTAAAGATTACATTATCTTGTAGTATCGGTTAAGTCATTGTACATGTCTGGTTTTAGACTCTAAACCGTTGACAGTCCAATGATAGATTGAATGATGTTGTCCATAGATCTGACATCACAACTGTCAAATCCAATGAAGTCAAATGTAACAGATTGATTGCATTTTTGTCTAAGAAACCCCATAAAAGCACTCTCTCTGATAACCTACTTTAGTAAGAATTAGCCACAATTTTCTTTTAATCTTTAGCCTCATCTTTATTTTATCTGGATTTTTACGTATCACAGAAAATATCGTTTGCATGGATTTTTGTGTGTATCAGAAAATATTGTTTTTTTGGGGAATATTAAACCTGTATATTAAATGAACAATCGAAAAAATCATTCATTGTTTTTATATTGTATAAACATAATACAAGTCACCTTTACTAAACATATAGGCTGTATTAGCATCTCCCTATGGGAAGGGGGAGGAAGGGGAAGGTTGAGGAGGTGGTAGATCAAGAAGCCTCTCAGACGGGGGTGGGGGTAGTAGGGGGTCGATGCTGAAATGTTATCTACTTCGAAACATATGCATGACAGACCTCCCGCATCGTTCGTGCTTACTGAGTTATTCATTGCCGTGCTTGCTTGCTAGCGTTTGGGTGTGTGCCTGATTATTTATGAAACAAATGATCATGAAAGTTTTGAAGTTTTTATACTTTATTTATAAAAGTTTTTAATATTTGTTCTAAAATTTCTCTTGTAGTTTATTTCCTTATTTGCTTTCCTTACTGGACTATTTTCCCTGTTAGAGCCCTTGGGTTTGTAGCATCCTGCTTTTCCAACTAGGGTTGTAGCTTAGCAATTGATAATAATAATACGCCCTCGAAAAAAGAAGTTTTTTATGGTTTATTAATGGTCAACCGTTGCCCAATTCCAGGTGTGCTTGTGAGATTTAGTCAGTTTGCACAAGTTTTTCTGTAATGAGATGCTTTCGTCTAGCAAGATCATTTTATATTTCAATTACATGAGTATAATTAATTATGCACATGTTAACAAGTGTCTACATTTGCATATATAATCATGACATGAATTATGTTTTTACTTTTGTTCTTTGGTAAAGTGGATACTATTCTCTTAAAAGTCTATTTAGTTTCTTTTCAAATTAATGAAACTTTGTAAAAAACCGAAAGGAAGTAAATAAGACTCACCTTATTTTAATTCAATACAAATGTAGACCTTTTGTATCCAACACTTTTCGAAAGCCGTGGCGCCGAAACTCAGAAGTCTCTTTTGAAACAAAAATCAGGTTCTTTTAATTTAAAAAGGTTAGGTTTGCGTGCTGCCGGCACCAAAGGGCACTTATTCCACAACCACTCTCAGCAAGAGCTACGCGACGACTGACTGACTGAGGCCAGAGCCAAGAGCTACAGACTCGGAGACCTTTTTTTCTCTCTTTCTCTCTCTCTAATCTAAGTACAGAAATATTTCAAGATCACTATGGTTGAGTGTAGGGGATTTGCGAATTAGAGGAGTTATTCATATTTCTTAATATCTTATTCTCTTAAGTTGGATATTATTGGGGCTGGATGAAATGAAAATTTCTATCCAGATACGGCCTACGGCAATCGACTAACAATCTTCCTCATGTTATTTGGATTTTTTATAGTTTATATATGAAAGATCCAATTTAATTTTGTTGTTGTCCTTAAGATATTTTCTTTTGATGGTTCTTTAATTCTCTTGTACTTTATTTCCTTGTTTGTAGCTTGGCTTATAATAGTAATAATAATAATAATAATAATAATAATAATAATAATAATAAAAATAATAATATTCTTTCTATTCTATCTTAATTCTCTTCGTCTAGTTTTGTTAAAGTTTTTATAGTTTATATAGGAGGTATTTATTTTCATATTGTTACTGTTCTTGAAATATATTTTTCCTTGTTTCCTTTCCTCACCGGGCTATTTTCCCTGCTGGCACCCCTTGGCTTATAGCATCCTGCTTTTCCAACTAAGGTTGTAGCGTAGCAATATATAACAATAATAATAATAATAATAATAATAATAATAAT
>NC_090751.1:34425887-34433387 GCF_036898095.1 Palaemon carinicauda
TTGTTATTATTGCTGTTGTTGTACTATTGTTCAAATTAGGCTGTATTGTAAGAGAGCATCTAGATTCTAGACAGTAAGTCTCGACCCGAAGGACGTTACGGCTCGTCCCGGACAAGGCCCATAGAATTGGGCCTTGGTCCCGGATCCCGGATTAATGTACAGTTGGACACAGGAATACCTGGTATACCTCGCTTTGAAGAGGCGAACCCTGTCACACTCTTACCTCGCGGTGAGTAACCAGAGAGTATAGAAAGAAATTGCAAGAGGTGGTGGTCGGGGCTAAATACAGGAACCTACCGCGAGGTAAGGGTGTGGCCGGGTGCACTTCAGAGCGAGGTGTACCAGGATTGTCTGCGTGTAACTGTACTTCTATTATTTATACTAGGGTAGTGAAAGGTCGGCTTTGCCCTGTGCAGCTGCAGTGGTAAACATGGCTACTAATACTACTACTACTACTACTACTATACTGAGCAAGCTTGATGTAGACGTAAGGGCCACTGCATATATCTTGCATATTTAAATATAGTGAGAAGTACAGCGAAGATAAGTTTAACAGCAAAAAAGATAGGTAAATAAACAACCTTGTCCTTGTATACATCCATAACCAACAATAATAGTTTGAAACATTCAGGCAATGATGAATGGCACTTGAGAGTGGTATCATTGCCTTGAAAATGTTTGTTATTCTAACGCCACTCTTTTCTGTTCTCCCTGAAAGGTCTAAGGAACCCTTTGGAGTCTCTCTCTCTCTCTCTCTCTCTCTCTCTCTCTCTCTCTCTCTCTCTCTCTTTTTTTTTCTGGAAATATATATACAGTATATATATATATATATATATATAATATATATAAATAAATGTTTATGTATGTATATATATACATACATATATATATATATATATATATATATATATATATATATATATATATATATATATATATATATATATGTATACACGCACACTTGTATATTGTATATATTTGTATATATAAACACATATATGTGTTTATGTATGAAATAGTTTAGGCAACCCATTCGAGTCTAGTAAGCAAATAATGATGATACACGTATGTACCTTTTAGGTAATTACCATAAGCTTAACCTGTGTTGGTTAGATACACAGACTTAGCTTGTGTCAGGTGATTGTGATTGGCTTAGCTTCTGTATGGTAATTATGATACTTTTAAACCTTGTCAACTAATTACGATAGACCCAAGGCCTATGTATGTAGACCTTGATAAGACTAAACCTATATCAAGTAGTTACGAAGTTATAATTTGTGTCAGGATATTGCGATACGCTTACTCTGTGTCAGGTAATTACGATAGACTTAACTCTGTCACACTATTACGGCAAGTTTGATTCCTGTCAATTGCGAAAGAACCTGTCACATAATTTTGAAAGGCTTAAAAATTGCCAGATAATTTCCAAAGGCTTCACCTATGACAAGTAATTACGATAGGCTTACCTGCGTCTCCTTAGTTTCGTTGCGAGCTGTGGCTGTGGGCATCTTTGCTATGATTTTTCTAAGTACGAAGCCTGACTAGATCTTCTGAGGTTCAAAAAAAGGCTAACTTGAGGGATGTGTTCACTCCACCAGCGAAGGACCTAAACTGAAAGGTGTACGCTCCTTTGTCAGGAATATAAACTTAAGGAATGGTCCGTCCGTTACTCATCGCGATCACCCGCCTACGCGCCGAGAAATGTTTGTTCGTCTTCCCAGAAACACGAGAGAAGCGACTACGGTCAGTTGAGGACTAGAGTTACGTTTGCTTTAAATTTAGAGGTTTTCGCATCTTGTTATCTCGTTCAGATGTGAGACCATACGATGAGCAGCCTTCAAATGCTATTATTTATGACTATTTATTTTTTAAACTTCAAATTATCTCTATTTCAGGTAAAATGTTGCCATCTCTGGCAACACCATTTTCTTCGTAAAAGTTATCAGAGACGCAACGTTTATGTTGGTCAAGATATTTTTACATTTCATTTCGAAAGAATTTTCTTTGATTTTTCATCGTAAGAGCGTTACAAAATATAGATTATTTACCGGCTGAATGTGACTATTAAAATTGGCAAATTAGGAGACCCGTTGGCACCCTAGAGTACCGTTGTGCGAGGGTTGATGATGACGTCATGGGAAATACAATGAATCTCGTGCTGAACGTTATTTTTACTTGGAACTCGAAAATGGTTGATTTGTTGTATTACTAGCGAATTACTATTTGAAAATCTCTCTCTCTCTCTCTCTCTCTCTCTCTCTCCTCTCTCTCTCTCTCTCTCTCTCTCTCTCTCTCTCTATATATATATATATATATATATATATATATATGTATATATGCACACACACACACACACACACACACATATATATATATATATATATATATATATATATATATATATATATATGCACATGTATATTTATATACACATACATACATACATATATATATATATATATATATATATATATATATATATATATATATATATATTACATATATATATATATATATATATATATATATATATGTATGTATGTGTATATAAATATATATATATATATATATATATATATATATATATATATATATATATATATATATATGTATATATATACATATATATTTATATGTACTATATATATATACTGTATATATATATATATATATATATATATATATATATATATATATATATATATATGTGTGTGTGTGTGTGTGTGTGTGTGTGTGTGTGTGTGTGTATGTGTGTGTGTGCATCCTGTAGTTAATCATTAATATTTTAGACAAGTTAAACAATGCATTATGTATGTAAATTATACCTCATTTCATAATCACAAATTTTCAATCCCTGAATCACTGTATTGCTACTGTTTGGTCAATCTCCCCCTTTTTTTTGGTGTTTATTTACCCTCAGAATATATGAAACAAAGACTTCTAGAAGTCACTGTAACAAAAATGGTATTACCAGCTTTTGTTCGTTTGCACTCAATGTTCCCTGTTACTTGTGTCTTAAAAAGTACAATTCGCCCACACAGCCAGCGAGTGTCTATCTTTTGATTAAGGTTCCGTAGATGGTGACTGCTGAGGTGTTTAACTTCATATGTAATTGAAATTGAATTAGAATTTATATAGATATGAATAACCCATCTTACGTTGTTTACAGATTCTTCGGTTTCATATCAAAACATTATTTTTTTCCATTACAAAATATCACATATTGCATAATAATAAAAAGCTGCATTCTTTTAGTCGCAAACGTTTTTACGTCTATTTGCCCATTTGCATTTTTGTAATTGGGTACATACTGTATACTTGTATGAATATTTTAATTAGATTTCCTAAACTTCATCTAACTTGAGATATAGTTATTGGAATATTTATTAGGTCAAAGTTGATTGAATTAATTTTGGTCAATGTTCACTAAATTGATTTTGGTTAAAGTTGAGTAAGTAAATGTCGGTAAAAGTTAATTAGATTAGTTTGGTGAAAATTGATTCAATTTATTTTGGTCAAAGTTAACTAGATTAAAATAATTTTTGTCAAATTTAATCATATTATTTTTTGTTAAAGGTGATTAGGTTCAAGGTACGCACTAATCTTTTAATTGGGCAGTATGAATGTCCTCATTTCTATAATAGTTATATTAAGTGCGTATAATGATTTTTGGGCGATGAGTCATCTTGGAACCAGTTCCGGATCTGTTTTACATTTGAATTATTTCAGAAATTTTCTATATTTCTATTTTAAAGTCTCCACATTATTATTATTATTATTATTATTATTAGTAGTAGTAGTAGTAGTAGTAGTAGTAGTAGTAGTAGTAGTAGTAGTAGTAGCCAAGCCTAGTAGGGAAATCAAGATGCTACAAGCCCAAGGGCTCCAACAGGAAATAATAGCCCAGTGAGGAAAGGAAATAAGGAAATAAATAAATGATGAGAACAAATTAACAATAAATCATTCTAAAAACAGTAACAACGTCAAAAAAGATATATTATTACTATTACTACCATCACCCGCCAAGCCACAACCCCAGTTGGAAAAGCTGAACGCTACAAGCCCAGGGGGCCGCAACAGGGAAAACAGCCCAGCGAGGAAACAAGGAAAAATCAAATACTCTAAGAAGAGTAACAACATTTAAATAGATATTTCCTATATATAAACTATAAAACTTTAACAACACAAGAGGAAAAGAAATTAGAATAGTGTGGCTGAGTGTACCCTCAAGCAAGAGAACTCTAAGCCAAGACAGTGGAAGACCATGGTACAGAGGCTATGGCACTAACCAAGACTAGAGAACAATGGTGTTTTATTTTATTTTATATAAACTATAAAAAAAACTTATTTCCAACTGTTCAACTAAAAAGCATTTGCTGCAACTTTGAACTTTTGAAGTTCTTCTACCCGATTAGGAAGATCGTTCCACAACTTGGTCACAGCTGGAATAAAGCTTCTAGAATACTGAGTAGTATTGAGCCTCATGATGGAGAAGGCCTGACTATTAGAATTAACTGTCTGCCTATTATTACGAACAGGATGGAATTCTCCAGGAAGATATGAATGTAAAGGATGGTCAGAATTACGAAAAATCTTATGCAACATGTATAATGAACGAATTGAACGACGGTGCCAAAGATTACTATCTACATCAGGAATAAGAAATCTAATAGACCGTAACTTTATGTCCAACAAATTAAGATGAGAATCAGCAGCTGAAGACCAGACAGGAGAACAGTACTCAAAACAAGGTAGAATGAAAGAATTAAAACACTTCTTCTGAATAGATTGATCACCGAAAATCTTGAAAGACTTTCTCAATAAGCCAATTTTTTGAGCAATTGAAGAAGACACAGACCTAATGTGTTTCTCAAAAGTAAATTTGCTGTAGAGAATCACCCTAAAACTTAAAAAGAGTCATAAAAAGTTAAAGAAAGTTTATCAATACTGAGATCCGGATGTTGAGGAGCCACTGTTCTTGACCTACTTACAATTATAATTTGAGTTTTGCTAGGATTCAACATCATACCCCATAATTGGCACCATGCAATAATTTTAGCTAGATCTCTGTTAAGGGATTCAGCAACCCCAGATCTACGTTCAGGAGATGGAATTGATGCAAAGAGAGTAGCATCATCTGCATATGCAACAAGCTTGTTTTCTAGGCCAAACCACATGCCAAGAACACTACCCTGTAGAACAGCAGATATCACATTCCTATACTCACTATGGTGCCCATCAACAACAACTCTTTGACATCTATTACTTAAAAATCAATAACAATACTAAGAAAGAATCCACCTATTCCCAACTGTTTGAGTTTGAAAACAAGGGCCTCATGATTAACACGGTCAAAGGCAGCACTAAAATCAAGGCCAATCATACGAACTTCCTGACCACATTTAAGAGATTTCTGTACAGCATTGGAGATTGTAAGAAGGGCATCACATGCTCCAAGGCCTTTACGAAAACCAAATTGCAAACTAGGGATTAGATGATTACCTTCAGCAAACCTATTAAGACGTTTTGCCAGAAGACGTTCAAAAACTTTAGATAATATGGGAGTTATGGAAATTGGGCGGTAATCAGTGGGACTTGAGCTACCACAAGCACATTTACATAGTGGAGTAACATTATCAATTCCCCAACAAGTGCTTAGAGCTCTTCTTCTTGCTAACTTGCGTAAAATAACAGATAACTTTGGAACTAAGAAGTCTGCAGTCTTTTCAAAACACAAAGGAAAAATACCATTTGGGTCTACACCTCCTTACACATCAAGGTCCATCAACAGAGCTTTAATTTCCCGAGATCGAAAAGCTAAATTAGTTAGTTTAGCCTCAGGAAAACAGGAATGAGGACGTTCAAGTTTTTCATTACTCTGTTTACTGTGAAAAACATCAGCCAAAGGGGTTGCCTTTTCCTTTGGACAGTGAGTGATTGAGCCATCTAGTTCAAGTAGAGGAGGAACTGTTGCATCTACAACAAAGAGTGCAGATTTAAGGGTAGACTTTTGAGTTTTCATTTGACTTCGTCAGTATTCAGGAATTCATTGGTGAAGGTTTTGATCATGGCCAGAATAATGAAATAATTCGTTTCGATTTACGTTGCAAATATAAAGGTAGATTGATTTAAGAAAAAAAAATAATGAACACTTTAAGCATCTCGTTTGGTTTCAAGTAAGCTGAGAGTAAAAGGGATTACAAAAGGATTTAGTTTTTATTAAACGTAAGGAAATTAAATTACGAGATGATCCTAAGAAGGAAAAATCTTGATTTGAACAGAAAATATATTGGGTAAGAGACGCTTAAACAAGCTGTGAAATTGGATGTTTTCCCCTTTGATTTACTGTATATGTTGTATGCCTTTTAGCAAAGAATAGTTTAGTTAGGCCAAAGTAAATATGACCTTTCATAAGAGATTATTATAAGATTATATGATTTATCTGTCTAAGAATTATTTTACTTAAAAAGCTCAAAGTCAAGCACTTCTAATGTGTATCATGTTAGGTATGAATATCTTATCAGAAAATGGTTAAAACAGTTTGTATCGAATTCTAGGCCCACGGCTTATTTGAAAGGATCACTTGGACCCACGAGCGTTCTGTTTAGGCGCAGGAAAAATATTGATTTGGAAAGGCACACTCCATTAAAAGACTTATGCATAAAGTTTTATATATTCGACAATCGTAGAATTCTACAATATTTCATAGAATCTATATTTATTAGGTGCACCAAAGTCTTTATCTTCCCTTCTTGAAAAGAGATTTCCTGTCAAACTTGAGGATTTCTGTTACATGCGATACCTCTTAGTAATAGATCTAAAAGATATACAGTGTGTGTTCTCTTGTAGTGGAAAACTATTAGAATATGAATGGTATAAAGTTCCCCCTTAATTTGGGGGTGACATATGATAATTTGACTCGAAATATAAAGGATGTTCCAATTAATTGTACTACTAAATGTAAATTTTTGCTCAACATTGGATGGCTGGAGTAGGTGCATATGCTATAATTTGATATAACTTGAAGAGGCCTGCTGCAGATCTCTGGTAACTTGGTTCAAAGGGGACATAAAAGCACCTTTTTAACACTTGTTCCTAAAAAGGCAATTTGAATGGCTTGTTTTACATTTCATCATTTCACGTAGTTTTTAAACCAATATTAATGCTCATGAAATCGATAATCATTAATACTTGATGGAACCATTCAGTCATTAGATTCAGAAGTTTTAAATACTTGTCGATAAATCAGGTTTGATCAAAATAGCTGCACTGTGCAAGTTATATTGACGTGCCATCATATATAGAAAAATGTTCATGTGTTGGTTTTTAGATCTCAATCTTTTTTATGCTAGGTTGTTCAATTATAAAAGGTTTTATCTTCCTTAGGTTCATTTTCCAATGAAGCTAAAGACATTAGAGCAATTTGGAACTTAACTAATGTTTTGACACAAGCTTAGATGTACTATTATTGGTAAGATTATTTTTTTACCACTCTTTTCT
>NC_090751.1:34438387-34445887 GCF_036898095.1 Palaemon carinicauda
TGAGGTGCCTTATCTCTAGCATTAGCTGACTTTTACCTCTACTCTGAGGTGCCTTATCTCTAGCATTAGGGTTTTTTTTTTTTTTTTTACCTCTGTTTTGAGGTGCCTTATCTCTAGCATTAGGGTTTTTTTTTTACCTCTGTTTTGAGGTGCCTTATCTCTATCATTAGCTGACTTTTACCTCTACTCTGAGGTGCCTTATCTCTAGCATTAGGGTTTTTTTTTTTTTACCTCTGTTTTGAGGTGCCTTATCTCTAGCATTAGCTGACTTTTACCTCTACTCTGAGGTGCCTTATCTCTAGCATTAGGGTTTTTTTTTTACCTCTGTTTTGAGGTGTCTTATCTCTAGCATTAGCTGACTTTTACCTCTACTCTGAGGTGTCTTATCTCTAGCATTAGGGTTTTTTTTTTTACCTCTGTTTTGAGGGGCCTTATCTCTAGCATTAGGGTTTTTTTTTACATCTGTTTTGAGGTGCCTTATCTCTAGCATTAGCTGACTTTTACCTCTACTCTAAGGTGCCTTATCTCTAGCATTAGGGTTTTTTTTACCTCTGTTTTGAGGTGCCTTATCTCTAGCATTAGCTGACTTTTACCTCTACTCTGAGGTGCCTTATCTCTAGCATTAGGGTTTTTTTTTTACCTCTGTTTTGAGGTGCCTTATCTCTAGCATTAGGGTTTTTTTTTTTTACCTATGTTTTGAGGTGCCTTATCTCTAGCATTAGCTGACTTTTACCTCTACTCTGAGGTGCCTTATCTCTAGCATTAGCTGACTTTTACCTCTACTCTGAGGTGCCTTATCTCTAGCATTAGGGTTTTTTTTTTTTACCTCTGTTTTGAGGTGCCTTATCTCTAGCATTAGCTGACTTTTACCTCTACTCTGAGGTGTCTTATCTCTAGCATTAGGGTTTTTTTTTTACCTCTGTTTTGAGGTGCCTTATCTCTAGCATTAGGGTTTTTTTTTTACCTCTGTTTTGAGGTGCCTTATCTCTAGCATTAGCTGACTTTTACCTCTACTCTGAGGTGCCTTATCTCTAGCATTAGGGTTTTTTTTTACCTCTGTTTTGAGGTGCCTTATCTCTAGCATTAGCTGACTTTTACCTCTACTCTGAGGTGCCTTATCTCTAGCATTAGGGTTTTTTTTTTACCTCTGTTTTGAGGTGCCTTATCTCTAGCATTAGCTGACTTTTACCTCTACTCTGAGGTGTCTTATCTCTAGCATTAGGGTTTTTTTTTTACCTCTGTTTTGAGGTGCCTTATCTCTAGCATTAGCTGACTTTTACCTCTACTCTGAGGTGCCTTATCTCTAGCATTAGGGTTTTTTTTACCTCTGTTTTGAGGGGCCTTATCTCTAGCATTAGGGTTTTTATTTTACCTCTGTTTTGAGGTGCCTTATCTCTAGCATTAGCTGACTTTTACCTCTACTCTAAGGTGCCTTATCTCTAGCATTAGGGTTTTTTTTTACCTCTGTTTTGAGGTGCCTTATCTCTAGCATTAGGGTTTTTTTTACCTCTGTTTTGAGGTGCCTTATCTCTAGCATTAGCTGACTTTTACCTCTGTTTTGAGGTGCCTTATCTCTAGCATTAGGGTTTTTTTTTTTTACCTCTGTTTTGAGGTGCCTTATCTCTAGCATTAGCTGACTTTTACCTCTACTCTGAGGTGCCTTATCTCTAGCATTAGGGTTTTTTTTTACCTCTGTTTTGAGGTGCCTTATCTCTAGCATTAGCTGACTTTTACCTCTCTTCTGAGGTGCCTTATCTCTAGCATTAGGGTTTTTTTTTTTACCTCTGTTTTGAGGTGCCTTATCTCTAGCATTAGCTGACTTTTACCTCTACTCTGAGGTGCCTTATCTCTAGCATTAGGGTTTTTTTTTCTACCTCTGTTTTGAGGTGCCTTATCTCTAGCATTAGGGTTTTTTTTTTTACCTCTGTTTTGAGGTGCCTTATCTCTAGCATTAGCTGACTTTTACCTCTCTTCTGAGGTGCCTTATCTCTAGCATTAGGGTTTTTTTTACCTCTGTTTTGAGGTGCCTTATCTCTAGCATTAGCTGACTTTTACCTCTACTCTGAGGTGCCTTATCTCTAGCATTAGGGTTTTTTTTTACCTCTGTTTTGAGGTGCCTTATCTCTAGCATTAGGGTTTTTTTTTACCTCTGTTTTGAGGTGCCTTATCTCTAGCATTAGCTGACTTTTACCTCTACTCTGAGGTGCCTTATCTCTAGCATTAGTGTTTTTTTTTTACCTCTGTTTTGAGGTGCCTTATCTCTAGCATTAGCTGACTTTTACCTCTACTCTGAGGTGCCTTATCTCTAGCATTAGGGTTTTTTTTTACCTCGGTTTTGAGGTGCCTTATCTCTAGCATTAGCTGACTTTTACCTCTACTCTGAGGTGCCTTATCTCTAGCATTAGGGTTTTTTTTTTTTACCTCTGTTTTGAGGTGCCTTATCTCTAGCATTAGGGTTTTTTTTTACCTCTGTTTTGAGGTGCCTTTTCTCTAGCATTAGCTGACTTTTACCTCTACTCTGAGGTGTCTTATCTCTAGCATTAGGGGTTTTTTTTTTACCTCTGTTTTGAGGTGCCTTATCTCTAGCATTAGGGTTTTTTTTTACCTCTGTTTTGAGGTGCCTTATCTCTAGCATTAGCTGACTTTTACCTCTGTTTTGAGGTGCCTTATCTCTAGCATTAGGGTTTTTTTTTACCTCTGTTTTGAGGAGCCTTATCTCTAGCATTAGGGTTTTTTTTTTTACCTCTGTTTTGAGGTGCCTTATCTCTAGCATTAGCTGACTTTTACCTATACTCTGAGGTGCCTTATCTCTAGCATTAGGGTTTTTTTTTTACCTCTGTTTTGAGGTGCCTTATCTCTAGCATTAGCTGACTTTTACCTCTACTCTGAGGTGTCTTATCTCTAGTATTAGGGTTTTTTTTTTTACCTCTGTTTTGAGGTGCCTTATCTCTAGCATTAGGGTTTTTTTTTACCTCTGTTTTGAGGTGCCTTATCTCTAGCATTAGCTGACTTTTACCTCTACTCTGAGGTGCCTTATCTCTAGCATTAGGGTTTTTTTTTTTACCTCTGTTTTGAGGTGCCTTATCTCTAGCATTAGCTGACTTTTACCTTTACTCTGAGGTGTCTTATCTCTAGCATTAGGGTTTTTTTTTTTACCTCTGTTTTGAGGTGCCTTATCTCTAGCATTAGGGTTTTTTTTTTTTACCTCTGTTTTGAGGTGCCTTATCTCTAGCATTAGCTGACTTTTACCTCTACTCTGAGGTGCCTTATCTCTAGCATTAGGGTTTTTTCCTTTTACCTCTGTTTTGAGGTGCCTTATCTCTAGCATTAGGGTTTTTTTTTACCTCTGTTTTGAGGTGCCTTATCTCTAGCATTAGCTGACTTTTACCTCTACCCTGAGGTGTCTTATCTCTAGCATTAGGGTTTTTTTACCTCTTTTCAGGTGTCTTATCTCTAACATTAGGGGATTTTTACCACGATTTTGAGGTGCATTACTTCTAGCATTAGAGCCTCTTTAACCTCTATTTTTAGGTGCCTTAACTTTAACTTTTGGGGCTTTATGTCATCTATTTTAGGTGACTTTTCTCTAGCATCAGGGTTTTTTTAACCTCTGATTTTGAGGTGCCTTATCTCTAGCATTAGGGGCTTTTTTACCTCTATTTTGAGGTTTCTTATTTCTAACACTAAGGGCTTTTTGTCATCTATTTTGAGGTGCCTTACCTGTAGCATTAGTTTTTTTTTTTTTTTACCTGTATATCAAGGTAACTTATCTCTAGCATTAGAGGCGTTTTTTACCTCAATTTGAGGTGCCTTATCTCTAGCATTAGCTGACTTTTACCTCTACTCTGAGGTGTCTTATCTCTAGCATTAGGGTTTTTTTTTACCTCTTTTCAGGTGTCTTATCTCTAACATTAGGGGATTTTTACCACGATTTTGAGGTGCATTACTTCTAGCAATAGAGCCTCTTTGACCTCTATTTATAGGTGCCTTATTTATAGCATTAGGGGCATTTTTACCTTGATTTTGAGGTGCATTACTTCTAGCATTAGAGGCTCTTTGACCTCTATTTGTAGGAGCCTCATATATGGCATTAGGGGCTATTCAACCTCTATTTTGAGGCGTGTTACCTCTAGCATTAGAGGCTCTTTGACCTCTATATTTAGGTGCCTTATTTGTAGCATTAGGGGCTTTTTGACCTCGTTTATGAGGTGCATTACTTCAAGCATTAGAGGTTCTTTGACCTCTATTTGTAGGAGCCTTATATATAGCATTAGGTTTTTTTTTACCTCGATTTGGGAGGTGCATACCATCTAGTATTAGAGGCTCTTTGACCTCTCTTTTTAGGTGCCTTATTTATTAGCATTAGGGTCTTTTTGACCTCTTCTTTTACGAGCCTTATATAGAGCATTGGAGGCTTTTTTACCTTGATTTTGAGGTGCATCACTTCTAGCATTAGAGGCTCTTTGACCTCTATTTTTAGGTGCATTATTTATAGCATTAAGGCTTTTTTACCTGGATTTTGAGGTGCATTATTTTTAGCATTAGAGGCTTTTTACCTCTATTTTTATGTGCCCTTATTCATAGCATTAGGGGCTTTTTTACCCTCGATTTTGAGGTGCATTACTTCTAGCATTAGAGGCTCTTAGACCTCTATTTTTATGTGCCTTATTCATAACATTAGGGGCTTTTTTACCTCGATTTTGAGGTGCATTACTTTTAGCATCAGAGGCTCTTTCACCTCTATTTTAGGTGTCTTATTTACAGCATTGTGGGTTTTTTACCTCAATTTTTAGGAGCCCTATACATAGTATTATGGTATTGTGACCTCGATTTTGAGGTGCATTACTTCTAGCATTAGAGGATCTTTGACCTCTATTTTAGGTGCCTTATTTAAAGCATTAGGGGTATTTTACCTCGATTTTTAGGTGCCCTATACATAGCATCTGTGGCTTTGTGGCCTTGATTTTAAGGTGCATTACTTTAGCATTATATGATCTTTGACCTGTATTTTTATATGCCTTATTTATAGCATTTGGGGCTTTTTTTAACCTTGATTTTGAGGTGCATTATTTCTAGCATTAGAGGCTCTTTGGTCTCCTCTTTTTAAGTTCCTTATTTATAGCATTAGGGGCTTTTTGACCTCTTTTCTTAGGAGCCTTATATATAGCATTAGGGGGCTTTTTGACCTTGATTTTGAGGTGCATCACTTCTAGTATAAGAGACTTTTCGACCTCTATTTTTAGGTGCATTATTTATAGCATAAGGGACTTTCTAAACTTGGATTTGGAGGTACATTATTTCTAGCATTAGAGGCTTTTTTACCTCTATTTTTAGGTACCTTATTTATAGCATTAGGGGCTTTTTTACTTCGATTTTTGAGGTGCATTATTCTAGCATTAGAGGCTCTTAGACCTCTATTTTTAGGTGTCTTTATTCATAGCATTAGGGACTTTTTTACCTCGATTTTGTGGTGCATTACTTTTAGCATTAGAGGCTCTTTGACCTCTATTTTAGGTGCCTTATTTAGAGCATTAGGGTTTTTTTTCGTCGATTTTTAGGAGCCCTATACATAGCATTAGTGGCTTTGTGACACCGGTGCATTACTTGTAGCATTAAAGGCTCTTTGACGTCTATTTTTAGGTGCCTTATTTATAGCATTAGGGGCTTTTTGACCTCGATTTTGAGGTACATTTTTCTAGCATTAGAGGCTCTTTGACCTCTATTTTTAGGTGCCTTATTTATAGCATTAGGGGCTTTTAGACCTCGATTTTGAGGTTCGTTACTTCTAGCATTAGAGGCTCTTTGACCTCTCTTTTTAGGTGCCGTATTTATAGGATTATGGACTTTTTGACCTCGGTTTTAAGGTGCATTACTTTTAGCATTAGAGGATCTTTGACCTCTATTTTTAGTTGTTAATTATAGCATTATGGGCTTTTTGACCTCGGTTTTAAAGTGCATTACTTGTAGCATAGAGGATCTCTGACCTGTATTTTTAGGCGCCTTATTTATACCATTCGGGACTTTTCGACCTTGATTTTGAGGTGCATTATTTTTAGCGTTAGAGCGGCTCTTTGACCTCTATTTTTAGGTGCATTATTTATAGCATTAGGGGGATTTTAGACCTCGATTTTGAGATTCATTACTTCTAGCATTAGAGGCTCTTTGACCTCTCTTTTTAGATGTCTTATTTATAGCATTAGTGGCTTTTTTGAACTTGATTTTAAGGTGCATTCCTTTAGCATTAGAGCCTCTTCGACCTTTGTTTTTAGGTCCTTATTTATAGCATTAGGGGCTTTTGACCTCTATATTTGGGGAGCCTTAAATATAGCATTAGGGACTTTTTTATCTCTATTTGAGGTGCCATTACTTCTAGCATTAGGGACTTTTTTACCTCTATTTTGAGGTGCATTACTTCTACGCATTAGAGGCTCTTTGACCTCTATATTTAGGTGCCTTATATATAGCATTAGGTGGTTTTTTACATCTATATTTATCTTCCCTATTTTTAGCATTAATGGTTTTCACCTCTATTTTGAGGTTTCTTATTTCTAGCATTAAGGGTTTTTTTTACCCTTTATTTTGAGGTGCCATACTTTTTGCATTAAGGGGCTTTTTTTTTACTTCTATTCCAAGGTAATGTACCTCTTGCATTAAAGGGCTATTTTACTTGTTTGTTTAAAGGCTCTTCGTTGCTGTTCTCTTCTATCTGTTCTAGTTTTTCAAGATCTTTAGTGGTTCGGTTTCCTTTGATATTTCATCTTCCACTTTCCTTAGTTCGTCAATTTCCTTCGAGTTTTCATGTATTCTTACTTATTTTGCCATTTTCCTTTTTTGTCAGATTCCTCAGAGAAATCGGTGGCATCCATGTCTTTGTCCATCCACGGCGATGGGTAGAGACAGGAATGCAATAAATTTTCTCCGCATAAGTCATCATGCTAAAGTAAACCGACGAGCAACAATATATTTACCAATACGATCTGGATATGTCCTTTCTTCAATGTCGAATTTTGGGATTATCGCTCACCGTTCAGTTAAAACATTTTGTCTCCGTCCTTATTTCTTTATAGGACATCGTTGCAAAAGCCCAAGCAAAGAATCATTCAAGTCGCGTACATTATGTTTTTCAAAACTCGACAACTTCTGCAGCAACCACCAAAACCAGCTGTAGATGAAGGTGTTCCGAAGAGCTTCCTGTCGATCCTGTAGTTGTAATACACATTTCTCACAGTCAGCTCCTTGTTCCAAAAATAGCCATTAACAATGTTCACTGCGTCGTATGCTTAGTTTGAAAAAAAGGAAAAAAGATCAGGTCTTCAGAAGTCATTGAAGCTCGGGGTGGAGTCGTTCAGAACTGCTCCGAGAAGATTCTGTTCTGGAGTCATTCAAAACTCCATGCTAAGTCTACAGGTATGTCTTCTGAAGCCTTTTGAAGATCCCGGAAAATTTTCTTCAGGTGCCGTTCAGGGAGCTCCAGGAAGAATCCGTTCTGGAATCATTCAG
>NC_090751.1:34450887-34478387 GCF_036898095.1 Palaemon carinicauda
TTTTAAATCACTGTTAAGGCTCTTCCTCCTCTCGCAATTAACTCAAAGGTAAAACACAGCATTTTAACATCTTTCATGAAGAAATTACCGGGGAATTCTAGCAAATCAAGGAATTTGATAAGAAGACTTCTTGTAATTCCTGCAAATAAAATTTGTGATTCTCTATTTTATCTTGTAATGGAACTGACAAGGTCTAAGAACTAAGCATGAAGAACAGAAGCTCCTCACTATAGAATGTTTAACCGCCATCCAATTTTTTTTTCAGGATATTTATAATCCCGTGTCGTATGAAATACATTAATTACATAACATCATGTAATTCGGTGGTAATAGGTCATGGTGGAAGGTAATTCTTATATGTGTTCACTAAGATATTCTCCGAGACCTTTTGATCTATGTACTTATCTACAAGTAGTAATAGTACAAATTTGTCTTGCTACACTGTTAGAAAAAACCGTAATTTTAATCGGAAATTCTCCGTAAAAATATACTGTTCTCAACCGTATTTCAGTAAAATACAGGCGACCTTAATATCCACTCGTTGACGTCAATATATCCGTTTTTAAAACGGCAAATATCATGGAATAAATGTTGCCAGACAATTACCGTTTTTAATGCAAATTTTTAACAGTATAAAAAATATGCAATTTGTAATGTGGACGAGTTGATCCTCTATCTCCCTCAATGATTATTTCTACTAAGATATATGAACAGTAGGTATCCTTTATGGGGTGATGTCTTCGGAAATGAAAAGGCAAATTCGTATCGTTATTAATGTAAAAGTGTAGTACTGAGATCCTTAACACGTGCGAGCCTACACACGTCCATACCTGGACAGGTCTTTTGTCATGTACTGAAGTTCCCATCTTATCCATTTTCACTGGAGAACAATGGATGGATGATATACAAGTGAATACACCTAAAATGATAGAAAATAACAATAGCCTACCTGAACACAGGTCACCCCTGTGGTACATTGAAAAGCAGACTGGCGTATATTTAAAGACTGAATAAAGTGAAAGGACACGCAGAAAAGCTACAGTGTTGATATTATCATCTTAGGCAGTGGAATTCTCCACATAGCTATAATGCACTCCGTTCTAAAAGGACTTAATGTACACATGTTGTGGAATACTAGTTTTTTCTATCTGCAATGATTGGATTGATAAAGTTCCATGTTGATAGAGCTTGATGAAATATAATTTGAAAGGAATGTAGAGCATTAAAGGTAGCTAGGCGCTATACTTTGTTTCTTCTGTCATTAATAGAACTTCCACTTCTGTTCTTTGGAAGATAGCCAAAAACCCAATTCTGACAAGTTTATTCGAAGTCATCCACCTGTTTTAAAAGTGAATGGTCAATGCATAAAAAGTATTTTGATAGCGAGTTATTCATTAACTGAATATTTTGAAAGTGTATGCTAATAATTTTGAAATTATCCCCGTAATCAATAACTATCTACATAAGGTCAAGACTTTCAACTTTACATCAAACTAGGGTAAACTTGTAATTTCCCCTTTACAGATAAAGAATTTGACTCTGCCGGGCTATCCTTCAGTGATTGAACCCCTTTTCCCGATCAAGTTTTTTCATATGCAATGGTAAAGCATGTCTGCAAGAACACTGAACATTTTATCACAAGCATTATAAACAGAATACATTGCGTTCACAGTTACCCAATAGTTCGGGAACGTAACATGATTAGTTTTTATTTTAACCTGATAAAGATAATTTTTTATCAGCAAGAAATTACCAATCGTATAGACATGCTGTCTATGTGAAACCATGGAAGAATATGTCAGTGCAAAAGTCTCGTATAGATTTTAGAAAGCAAGGATATTTTTTTTTCATCTGGACAATTTAGGGTTTTGATACAACAAATCCGTTCTGAAATTTTTGAGTCGTTTGCGTCGAAGCATCCTCATTTGACCAGTACCTTGATCTCAAAAAAGCATATACAGCTTGGAGGTGAGGAATTCATAAACCTATTCACGTCTCGGGTATAAGTGGGGTTAACTTTGTTCTTTCTAGCATTTTTAACACGTCAGATCTCTCAGGATAGAACAGACTGTGACGGCGCCGAGTAAGGCTGTGAACTCAAAGGCAGGTTGGAAATGACTGAGTTATATTATTGTAGAACACTTTCCTTATATGCAAAACCTCAAGGCAACAGGACATAACAAGTTCACAAGACAGACAATATTACAGAGGAAAAACCAGACATGAATTTTCATGTTCGTTTTAGTGCGAGGGAAGAGCGAAGATACAAGCATAATATATACAAAAGGAATTATGTACAATTGTGTGAAACACGGTTGGTACAAGACAATACTCACTTTATAAAGAAATATCAAGGACAAGGAGTATCACAGGCTAGCATACCGATACTCTATTTGCTCTAGCAATATATAGGATTTCTATTACATGAATAAGAATGTCCACAGTCAAAGAAAACTTAAGTTTACAACCAATCGAGTTACGAGAGAGGAAGATTTTAATGGCTTTATATCTTTTATAAGTTTGACAGTCGTCATTTATTTCTGCTGCATTTGTGGCATAAGCCCATTATGGTTGAGAATCATATCTGGGTTTATCATTCGAATGTAAGCTGACTGAGGTTTAGCACCTCAAGGAGGTGAAAATGTATTGTTTATAGATTTGAAATATCTTCAAAATTTGGTTCAATATATCTTTGGGAACAGATAGTAAAACCCTTTGTGAGTGTGAAGTATATTTTCCAGTTACCCATAGCTAGTTCCAGATTGTAAAATGGGTTCACCATTCTGAGCTGCTATACTCCATCGGATCCTTTAAGGCGAACAAGGCTGGGTTTGGGCCGGGAGCGGCAATGCCATATCAAATATTACCATCACGTTGTATGGTGTATGGAGGCAGCATAGTTAGAAAAATGTAAATATAATTAATTAATAATTAAATATTCGCGATTATTAAATGCCCTCGTAATTTCCTTTACTTTTAATAACAATAAAATTACACGTTTCTTCTTAAACGTGGCAGCAAAATTTTACAGCTCTGCCACATCCTTCTCAGGCGTTAAGCTGACCTCAGGGTATGAATATGTCAAACAGCGTGTGTCTCCATAAAGATGGCTCAACAAAAACAGTCAGTCATTAAGGAGTCTGTAGCCCTACCAAGAACATGGAAGGAAGTCCTCGTTATACAAATAAAAAAATGTTACATATTTTTAATATAAAAGATGTGCAGATATAAATCTCTATAATCCTGGCATTCTTGTGTATCGTTATCAGTATAACATTCATGACTCAAAACTATCATCTATTTGTTTTGATAAATCCTTACAAAGACTATGAAACACAAATTGAGATTTTTCATCAGGTATGACACTCAAGCAAAAGTATCTTATATTTTGAAGATAAAAAACGTGCCAAACCTAAAACAAAATATTCAAAGTAAATTGCAAAGCTAGAACAAAGTCCATAGAAAGAAGGCATGAGAATATAAAAAGAAAGTGTATCGGAATACTCTTAATGAAGATAATTGGGCGTCTATACTACGTATAGATAATATATTTAATTGTTGTCGATAATTCTGTGTAACCCATGTATCTTTATGACACTATTTCAGTTTACCTGCCTAAATTTACACAGGATCTCTCTCTCTCTCTCTCTCTCTCTCACACACACACACACACACACACACACACACACATATATATATATATATATATGTATAATATATATATATATTATATATATATGTATAATATATATATATTATATATATTATATATATATATATTATATATTTATTTATATATATATATTATATATTATATATAATATATATTATATTTATTATATATTATATTTATTATATATATCTATATATATATAATATTATATATATATATTATATATATATAACAAATGGTAGAGCCTCCACGAGATGGAATTTGTGAGTGTAGGTAGGTAGATAAATTCACACATACGAGTTGATTTAGAGAATGCGGAAACTCTGTAGTATGGGATAATCCCTAGAAAGGTCCAGTATATTGCCCCAGGAGACATTCGAGCGCAGGGATTAAAAGGGTAAACAGGAGCGGTAGGCCTTTGAACACTCCAGAGAAGGACATTTGGCAACGTAGGAGACAACGCCCGGATTGCCATGAAGGAGCCGATAGGAGTTATAGTCATTTTAAATTTTTTTCCTATCCCTAATCTGTTAGTTGATACAGCAGACTTGCTCTGGATTTCTGTCACCAGTCTTCTATGATTAGAAACTGTGATTGTCTACAGAAACCTAATTCTATTGCATTTAAATTGCTGGAAGAGAAAACTTTGCTTACTACAAGCCTTACTCTAAACCTCCAATTACAGCAGTGATTTGTATTTTAGGAACACACTGATATTTGAAATGCAAATTTAAAGTTTATTCACTAGAGACCACTCCCTTATATTACGGCCCCTCATCGCTCCCTTGCATATAAAGTAATTACAAACCATTGCCATATGAAGACTACCCTTTCGGCTCCCTTGCGTAAAGAGTGGCTGCGACCATAGTCTTTCTAAGGTTAACAGTGAAATCAACTATGCACGACAGTTCATTTTGAATAAAAATTTGTAATGACTAGGTCATAGAAATGAATGTAAACAATTAATAACAACTTTATTAGGATATTCTTTCTACAGTAAAATACATTCATTATTTTCACTACAATATCTCCAACATACAAGCGCACCACAGCTGCCAAAATGAAATGGTAAAAGTGGAAAGAAAATATGAAACATCTTTGATGATTTGAATTTATGTCGGGTTTATAAATTTTATTTCGGCGATTATGGTAATAGAACCGAACTCCTGTTTATGTCATTGGCAAAAGATGGATTCCTAAATTCTTCAAAGTCGTTCTGTAATTCACCTTTTGTGGCAAAAGAGAACAGTTAGATATGATTCCTGTTTAGTGAATATGAAAGAGGATGGGCCGTTTTTTCACTTTTTATTTGGCCATCCTGGTTTTGTTTACCCAGAACAAGTCCTTTCAAAGCAGATGCATTACAAGTAGTAAGAAACTTTTAGGTTGGCACCGTTTTACGTGATTTTTTCATCCGTATATGTCCTTAATTAGATATAGATTGGTTTTACCCTTAGAAAAGATATTTTCATCACGTCTACTTGATGCTAATGTGTGTGTATATATATATATATATATATATATATATATATATATATATATATATATATATATATATATATATATATATATATATATATACATAATGTGTGTATACCTAATATTTATCATATTTTACAAATGCAGATGTATGTTTATGTACCTTTGTTTCTTATACACGGAAATCTAATTCAGGTGCTGTTATATAACTTATATTTTTATGATTAAGTTTCTGTATTATATGAATTCAACTCTTCACCAAAGATCAAATTAAATGTGACTATGAGCGTATGGCTAATCCTGACTTGATTGCTTAGGACGCACGTCTCATTTATCTCCATCCGTAAAATGATATTTTGTTATATATTGGAAATAACCACCGTTCTGTAATACTCTCGATACAGGCAACATTACACAAATGATGCCAGGACGGGCAAACTAAGCCGTATAGCGTTTAGCCTACTAAACACATTTTTCTGTGAACAATGATTACGTTATTCTAGAAAGCATTTGTTTTCATCGTCTATTGAGGCACAGGATTCACATCCTATTATGAAGTACACGAATTGCTTAATCTGTAAATAAACACATGGCACATTGAAGCAGTACTCCATTTATACAGAGAGTCACACACAGATATCGCTTTTTTTTGTAAGAAGAAAAGTGTCCTAATCTAATGTCAGAAGCATACATTTTCCATGAACACATGAACCTCTAAAATTACTTATTGTATTCTTAAAGCTAATATGAACATTCATTACATTAGAATATTTGAAGACAATTCATATCTTCTTCAGCGTCCTAAATTACTACATTTTCATGAATACTTATTTGACTAAAGTAATTCTATAAGCTTTTTTCGTAATCCTAAACGAATTTTCCTGCCACAGATCAAGAAAATAAAGTTAGTGCCTCCGATAATTTAATCACGTTTTCTTTAATAAATAAAACATCAAGTACAATAAAGAAAATGGTACTAAACTCTGTGGGTAACCATAATAATTTAGACGTACGCTATTTATCCCGTTTCATAAATGTCCGGTTGTTATTTTTATTATAATTTCAATTGTTTATTTCCAATGATGTTTATATTAAGACACGTTTAACAATTAGGTAAACATTTTTGATGAAACAGAAATTACACCAGGGACTTGTACCAAAGAAAACTGACTTATAGGTTTAGGTAATCAACTTGAGTGGCGGAAACAGCACCGCAAGCGGCCAAGAAACTGGCCGCGCAAACAACGGCTGTGGTTGATCCAACGGCTGCTATAATAGATCCCATGCAAGAAGAGAGAACAAATTGGGCCAAGAAGACCATGGATGAGATGATGGCCACGTCGGTGCCCAGTCCTCTCACTTGGGAATCTGGTCCATCTCCCCCCAGCACAGCTTGTCCCTCGGATAACTCACATTTGAACTGTAAACACAAGACAGTTTTAGTGGTCTTATTACTTCAAAAGATAAAGGCCATTTTCATATACCTGTTACTAAAATTTTGAAAGAAAGTCTTCTATCTGTAGCTTGATTTGCGAATGACGTTTTATACATAATATAATGATATTCACTTAGAGGTCAAAATATTTCCTCTAAAATAAATATTTGGAATTGTGTTGTTGGATAATGGTTTGTATTCGTTACTGATTGCCTTATGTTAGCCTTTTATCTTATTTAAATTACGTGGTGTATTCTTTTCTAAATGTTTTATAGATATTTCAATTTTACACAAGTTAGATACGTTAGTGTTTGGGTAGATAATTCGATGAAAACCGTTAACTGCTGAATACACACAATAGCGTTGCGGTGAAGACTAAGGAAATAAAAAGAAGTGATTTACATACATGCGTTTTAATTTCTTACAGTAAATGTTTTCAAGGAAATGGGATTAGTAAAAGATGTGTAATATAAACGTCGTAAGTCCACTGAGGATGCAGTAGCTAAGCATTTATAATGCATAAAAACAGTGAAGTATAGAATATAAACATTTAATGCTACATGCAGTATTCTATGTTCATCACAAGTAATTATTGATAAGACAACATACACAGGTACTATCATACGTAACACACACATACTATATATATATGTATATATATATATATATATATATATATATATATATATATATATATATATATATATGTGTGTGTGTGTGTGTGTGTGTGTGTGTGTGTGTGTCTATATGTGTGTGTATATATATATATATATATATATATATATATATATATATATATATATATATATATATATATGTATGTATATGTACATATATATATATATATATATATATATATATATGTGTGTGTTCTCTTTCGAGACAGAGTGATTTTTTAAAATTTGTCTAAGAGGACTGGTTTTAAATTCTCAATTCCCAGAACAAAGTTGGTAAATTATCTATTGTAGTACAAATATTTAGAACGAAATAATGGTTTGTTATATCTCAGTTGGAGCTTGCTAATTAAGAGTCGAAAAAATACAATGTTTTCCTGTAATATATATTCTCATATTTGTTTACAAAGGAAAGGCTTGTAGAGCAAGAGATTTAATAAGTGGTACCAAGGAAACCTCTGAAGACAATTTAACCCAACACCCATGGATTAATTATGTGAAAAAGGAATTGGTATTTTTCAAGGGATATGTTTTAAATCATTAATTTCAATCTAGAAATATATGTATGCAAGAAAATCTTACGCAAGATTGAGAGAGAGAGAGAGAGAGAGAGAGAGAGAGAGAGAGAGAGAGAGAGAGAGAGAGATTTTTCCTAAGAGCCTCCTTTTGACAGCCAAACTCAAATTAGGAATTACATCTCATTATTCCAGAATGTAAAATACGCGGAAACAGTTTACAAAGATGAGCAAAATGGGAAAATTCATGCTTCATGTACAGATATCTTAGTGCAGAAAACAAGACCCGTAAAATAACATTTGCAATAGAGAAAAAGAAAGACACCATCACAAGAAAAACCTGTTGCTAGGTTAAGTTAATTATTGGAGCTTCGTAGAACGAAAGTACTAATGAGGTAGCTATCACGAGAAAACATGCTTCACAACACTCATGGGGAAACAATGATTTTGTCATTCATAAGAAAAAATTTGTTAATAAAGTTCATTCCGAGTAGCTGGAAACTTACTCCTCGGCATAGCGCCCAGAGCTGACGGATCTTGGTGACCAACCAAACATCCTCACACTTGAACTATAAACAGTATGATGTTATTAAGCATGGTAAGTGAACTATAAACAGTATAATGTTATTGAGTATAGCATGTAAACTATAAACAGTATGATTTTTTTTAGTATAGTAAGCGAACCATAAATAATATGATGTTATTTAGCATAGTAAGTGAACTAGAAACAGTATGATGTTATTGAGCATAGTGAGGGAACTATAAACAGTATGATGTTATTGAGCATAGTGAGGGAACTAGAAACAGTATGATGTTATTGAGCATAGTGAGGGAACTATAAACAGTATGATGTTATTTAGTATATAAATGAACTATAAACATTATAATGTTATTGGGTATGGTCAATGAATCCCGTAACTTTAAGTAAAAGAGCCATCTGTAATCTCTATTTCATGATCAATTTATTCTTATATATTTTAAAGACTGATATTTTCAAAGCAAACTTTACCCGATTCTTTTTTTGTCTAGCCAAGTTGTGAAAATTTTTAGGCTGTTTCTTGATACAATTCACTTTATTTCATTTTATTAACTGGAACTCATTCTAAATAGAATCTTACCAGTCCAGATGCGTGATAGTGAGCCACTAGCAGGTAGGGCATAGTGAAGAGAGTAGAGTACATAACGCCAGCGCAGCAAGAGAAGATGATCACAGCAGCTTTGTGACGTAAAGAGGCCATGAAAATCATGCCCACGCTGTATACCAACTGACCACATACGTAGACGGGCCTGGCTCTGTAAAAATTAGATACAAAGTGATATCTATTTTAATATTTTTGCTCTCAAAATATTTTATTTTTCCTTGTTTCCTTTCCTCACTGAGCTATTTTCCCTGTTGGAGCCCCTGGGCTTATAGCATCCTGCTTTTCCAACTAGGGTTGTAGCTTAGCAAGTGATAATAATAATAATAATAATAATAATAATAATAATAATAATAATAATAATATAGTCATTTAACAGACATTTTTGATGACGAAAACCACATCATATAATACGTTTTAATACTTCTCACTGATTCTAGAATATTAACACATGTTCATATTTTTGTGTAGATAACTTATATATGAAATAAATCATAGTACAAGGTTTAATATCAATAATTTGCCAGTCGTTGGAATTCGTCAACCCTGACTTTTCCACCCTTTCAACCTGTCAGCCATGAACTGAATTATAATTCTTACCCAAAAGTCTTGACGAGTTTTTCGATAAGGAAGGAATACACGGAACAGGAGAGGGAGTAGAGTGCCATGCCCCAGCACCCGAATCTTACTCCTTCTTCATAGAGGTCTTTCTTTATTGTCCCGTCGGGGGCCTGGAAATTGTGGGATTATCCGTTATTACATTTTTCATTCTTGGTTCAAGAGAATTGACAATTAATTGAAATTATATGTTTCTAAATCTCTAGTGTTTCTATCATTTTGGTTTTGTGTTATTGGGTTTTTATTCTAAATTACCAGGAAAATTAAACTACTGTCTACATGTTTATCTTTTACTTCATGGTATAGTTTTGAGGAAATTTTTTATTGATGAAATACTCAAATTTTATATTTGATGAATTTTATCTAATTTATTAATTAAGGAGAAAAAAATAATCTTTAGAACTTTTTTTGTAATGTGATGGTTAATTGATTTTATATCTGCCTTAAAATCACCCTAACTTATCCTGGAATGTTTATTAACATTTATAAGCTTAGGCAGGGACCAACTCACCCCCGGGTCACCTCCAAAGACAGCCTCCCCGACGAAATCCGTGAAGTATAGGGAGTAACAGACCAGTGAGCTCCAACAGAAGAGGTTCGTCAAACACAATATCCTTAGGGACTAAAAAGGAAGTGGGTTTGAAATAGGATTGGTGAAGCTTTAGATGTATAAAACTTTATGCATACACACACACACACACACACACACACACACACACACATATATATATATATATATATATATATATATATATATATATATATATATATATATATATATACACAAACGCGCACACTATGTATGTACATATACATGTATATGTATACATATATATTTATATATAAATATATGTATATGTATATATATATATATATATATATATATATATATATATATATATATATACATACACACACACATAAACGCACACACTATGTATGTACATGAGTGTGTATATATATACATATATATATACATAAACATATATATATATATATATATATATATATATATATATATATATATATATGTATGTATATATATATATATATATATATATATATATATATATATATATATATATATATATATATATATATATATATATATATATATATATTTCACTCTTTTTATGAATCCAAATATCCAGTTTTCCTTACCTACATCTACAAGAGTTTGCGGTTGAAGGGATCTTTCACTCACCTTGGGCATGTATACGATCGACAGTAGGTACTGCCTTAGAGTAGCACCTGGAACAGCGGCTTCACCCTCCTCTGGGATCACTCCATCTTCACCTGGTACTTGCTTTGGGTCCTAGAAGGAGATAGGACAATTATCTTTTTTTTCCTCGGATGATTCTTTTTTTCATGTTCATTATGGGCGTCAATTTTTTGTGTATTTTCCAAGCAGTCATGAAAATGATAGGCATGTTAGCTTGTCCATGAGTAATGGTAAAGCAATGTTTAGATTACATTGAGGACTAGGGGCCTTTTGCCAAAAGGCAAACCTGTTCATGAGGGTAGCATTAGAAGACCATTGGATCTGATATGAAGTATTTCATGGTTTAAAAGTTACTTTTTGAAAGGTGTAGCATTACGTTCTGTTTCAGAACACGCGAAATATCTATTATTTTAAGGGTTTCCATAGACGATTAAAGTTTTAAAGCAATATTTAGACATTGCACAAAAAGTGACGTAGAGTGTACATTGAAGGCTTCGTTTCATAATATTGACGCAAGATAATATTGACAAAAACATTCTTAAACATAAATTTTAGCCGTCTTGAGGCCTAAAAGAAAATGTAGATCGAGGACACCAATGGGATGTTTTATTTATTTAAGAGAAAAAGGAATTGTGCCTAGGATATAGGAACCGATTCCTGTATCAGAAAAGGATTTTAAAGTTAGAACTGTTACCTGTTGATTGAAAGAGGTTTCCTGATTTTCAGTTTGGTCCATAGGTTTTTCGCCATCGTAGTCGCCATAGCCCTCTGCATCTGTTCCTGTTTCGACACTGTGGCCATTCTGCTGTAATAAAAAAAATATTAAGCCATTTCCAATTAAGTAGATATAGATTTATCTGTTTGATTAATTAGGTCTAATTTATATTGTATTTTTGATAACTTTCATCTGTTCTTTATATGTATTTCATATAGATGCTATGCTGCTTTTGACTTCATAAGTTCTGAAGAACCTTAATTATCTATCTTTTCAGATAGAATTTTCCATTTCGATCCCAGCGATGTCTACAAATATGTGAGTATTCAGTCTTAAAAATTTTTTTTCTACAAATATTAATTCAAGTTCATAGTTAGTAATGCATTGGGTATACGTTCATTTTAATCAAAAGTTCGCAATCCAAGATTGGAATCGTTTAGGGATTTAAATACAAGGATCGATCGACTTACCGCAAGTGGCAAGGAAGATGGCCGGGGAAGAGGGCTGGGGTCCATAGTGCCATACCCTCCTTTACCTTCTTCAGTTCCATGGGGGTCAAGACTCTGCTGTTCGGTGGACATTCCCTTAAAAATTATATGAAATTATACTAGTTATTCATTGACATAGATGTCATCGTGACCAAAAATATCCTTGATGCAATAGTATTCGTTTTATCTTCAACAATGCGTAGATTGTGTGAATAATTTTTATGAAAATTTCATCGCAATAAAAGTCATAATATTAATGTTTTGTCAGACAGTGAAATTCGTCCACCCTTGCAACCTCTCACCCTTTTAACCATTCACTATCAAGATTAACACTTTTATCAATCTTTTACGCCAGTCATTTCCAGAATTAACTTCATTTGCCTTCTCAAATATTCATAAATAATTCAATCGGATTTTTCAAAAGTTAGCCTCTCACCAGTTTAGGCATTTAGTTCTTTAGTTCACTATATATTAGTTGTTATTATTAATGTTATCATTAATGATGAGGTAGAAATTGATTTCTATTTCATACGTGATTGGTTGTCGATTTGCAAATAAACAAATCACGACGGAAATGAATAGAAATTATGCAAATTGAATTGCAGGAAAGTTATCTCTCATTTTTCGAGGAAATGTAAATATGGTGTTGGGAGGTTAGAATGCTCCAGGAATAAGTGATAATTTCTTGTCGAACTATGAAACAATTATGGTAAGGTTATTTTGAAATTTATATTATTTTTTTCTAAGAATAACATTATTTATAGTGGGATTAATGAAATTTCATGTAATTTAGTATGCATATGCTATCTATCTATCTATCTATCTATCTATCTATCTATCTATATATATATATATATATATATATATATATATATATATATATATATATATATATATATTTATATATATGATTATATATATGCATATATATATATATATATATATATATATATATATATATATATATATGTGTGTATATATAATATGTTTATATCACACACACACACACACACACACACACATATATATATATATATATATATATGTATATATTACACATATATGAATATAAATTTGTAAACGTGTATATATCTGTGTGTTTCTGTGAATGCGTGTGCATCCGTGCGTTGTGTGCTAGTGTATGCGTGTGTGTGCATGTACGTGCACGTGTCTAGCGTTCAGGTGTACAGTCAGCAAACGCAAACACAGATAAAGCACTACAAAAACAGAAATAAAGACCCCTTTGCAAGGCAAGAGTATTGCACAGAGGGAATTCCTTTAGAAGACGGGAGGGTATTTCGTATTGGTATTTACTGTGTTTGCCAAGTCTAGTGATGAGGGTGGGAGAGCGTCCGTATATCCTGCCATATCCGAGTCTAAAACTTACTATCTTAATACTGGCTCTTTTTATTAAGCCCAGGGGGACGTTGTAGCTCCCTTTTATTGGTGTTTGTTGTTCTCTGTCTCTCCTATTTTCTTCCTCTGTCATGCTTTTTTTTTTTATTATGCTTTGCTTTCTCGTTCGTACATTTGTCACGTTGTTAGCTTTACCCGGTGTGTTTAGATGTCGGAGAAAGACTGAAAATGGCAAAGGTTGCTAATATCTCTCTCTCTCTCTCTCTCTCTCTCTCTCTCTCTCTCTCTCTCTCTCTCTCTCTCTCTCTTTTGCTAATGTTCATGCCCCTCTCTCTTTTCTGTCTCTTGCTAATGTTCATCAGCTCTCTCTCTCAAATGCTCATGTCCCCCCCCTCTCTCTCTCTCTCTCTCTCTCTCTCTCTCTCTCTCTCATCATAATGGTATTAGTGGAAACGTTGGATTAATACCCAGTCGCTAATTCCTGTAATGGTGTAATATGCAAGAATGTTTAGGAAATGGATAAAACACACGATTTCGATATTTTGTTCAAAGTAACAGGCGCACATTTTATGACCTATCATTTGAATACCATAATTAGTGTACTAAAGTATACTTGAAGTAAAATAGCGTAATAAATTTTATGTATTGCACGTTCATACAAGATGTTTTAAACTTATGAATATCGACTAAATAAATGAAAAATATATAAATATTTGAATGAATATGTAAAACATGAAATGAATAACGAATGAACAATAAACAAATGAATAATGAACAAAACGGGTTATTAGTAAACGAAGCCTTAGCAATCCAACCTTTCGTAATTCTGCTTTCGTTGTTTTCTCAAGTATATCCAAAGGAATTTCCTTGAAGGAGTAGAGGGTGCTGAAGACGCACGCGATGAATATGAAGGTTACCAGAGTGAAGACAGCCCTGACCTGACCTCCCAAGAGCCACCCGATGAACGTGACATTCCAGTTAATGCCGCCCATGGCATACCCGAGACCACCTCCTAGGCCCGCCATGATGGTGAAGGTGGAGAGGCCGACGGCGTGGTCTTCTGTGAGTGGTCGAAATAAAGTTGAAAAAGTTAATATTCACGGGTACTTAAGTTGTGAGAACGTGCTTTTGAATTAGCTAAATGAAACTCCCATTAAAAGATATTGATTTTTTTTTTTTTTTTTTTTTTTTTTTTTTTTTTTTTGTCATCGTCGGAGTTTCATTATATATCTCGCAGAGTAAAAATTTTGGGGATACAAGCGATCTCTCAAGCCTAGTCTTCTGAGAATGGTTTATAGTGTTATTGCTTTAGACAGTGCTTGTGGAATTCCTATCTTTGTGGTACGATTATTCCAATGGAAACATCACAATTACAAAAATAATTAAAAAATTAAATTTTAAAAATTTTCCATCACTTTTTCTGGAACCGGTACAAAAGCGTATGTCTTCAATTCGCACATCCTAAGTAAATGTAGATTTTAAAATACTATTGTAAAAAATGTCAGGGTCTCAGAGAATCTAAACTTAAGTCTTGTTAAGGAAATCTTTAAAAAAATCCGTTGTCGCAAAAATCTCTTTGTTGAATAATTATAACTTTAGCAATACCAATGCTCTATTCTATCAGAGTTATAAAACTAGTTTACAGCCTAAGTCAGTCAACAAGTCTTCCATTCACATAGTTCGAAAAATAAGGACAAATCTTTAATCTTGTGATGCCCGATTCATAATTATATTATTACTCTACGAATATCCTGCATATTAAATTGAAAATTTTATTTATAATGCTTAACTCTAGGTCAAGTGTCGCCTGACGTTCAACGTCTTCAGAATGTGTAAGAATTCATTTCTGAAGCATTGCCATTAATTTGATCCAATGTACTAACTGTAAAATAATGAAAGTAATTAAACTAAAAAAAGGTTCTGGAGCCTGGCTTAAGTCCATCTCTTTAACGAATTGTAAAAGCTTTGATAAACTCGAATTATCCCATGAACGTTAATTCACTGTTTTGTGATACCCGGTAAAATATAGAATTATTTGGTTGGTATCGAATATCTTGTAGGAAGAGAACTATTGCACAACCATGACGAAATCAGCCAAAGGAAGTTCCCATGAGATTGCTGGAAAGAAAGATGCGAAAATCCTAAGTTATATCATTAATGAAAATAGCAAGCAAATATGGATCATGAGTTTGAACAAACCAGAGGCCAATTTCCTTTTTCTTTGCCCATTATATCTTTATATATCATTTATTGTCAAGCTTTTCAAGTTATTCCCTGTTATTTCAACCTTCTGCCCATCTCTCTCCTCAGTTCTGTAAACTCTTCAGGCAATCCCTCCGGATAGAGTCGCCTCGAATTCGCCCGGCTAACTAGAGACCTCGTCGAGGGATTTGTAAAGAGATTTCCCGAACACGGTCCTCTGAATATGAAACGCGAGTTAATGGGATTTTGCGGTGGGAATGAATTGCCTTTTGGCTAAGCAGAGGGGATTTACTCTAGGCAAGTTTACTTAAAACTTTTGGTCTGTATCCCCCCTCCCTCTTTATTCTCCTCAGTTGTCCATATCCCCTACCATTCTCCATCCCCCTCTCCGGCTGTCCAATTCTTAGGTTCATCTCATGAAGGATTTTACTTATTGGCGAATTTGCCATTCTCGGATTTTATCCAGAAATTGATTTGTCAGCCATTTTAGTGTGGGAGGTGAACCAACTGGGACCTGTTCTAATAATACATTGCACTCTGGGATTACGTCTTCTTTTCTGGATATTGAAGTGTGGGTGGCTTTCCCATAAACTAATTTCAAAATTATTGCATGCATCTTTATTACCACCAAATCCTTTTATGGTCTGAGTCATGTTAAGGTTTTATGAATGGTCGTTTATTAATTATTAGCGTACTGCATTTTCCATCCGTCTCCTATTTCACTATGAAAGACGTTTAATTAATTTAATTTATTCCATATATAGTAAATCTCTTTTGTTTCTAGAACTTAATACTATTAGGCATGAGTGGTTTTAAATTCAAAATTCTAATCGGATAAAGAATATGAATGTTATTTGGGTTCTGTAACCAAGTTGTTATGTATTTTTTTATCCAAAACTTTTAATGGTACAAATGTTCAGTTTGGTTAATATTATTCAAAAAAAAAAAAAAAAAAAAATCACAACCTTTGTTTCAGTTATTTTTTCAAACAGTACCTTTCAAAAATTACCATAACTGAATGGATAGCGGATAGCCTGTAAAGGTACACGTCATCAATGGCTATGCATGAATTGAATAGACAAGATATCGACACTTTTGTATTACATTTAGTATAGCACAAAATATAGTAGCTTATGCCACATACTTTGAATTGTATGCTCTCTGATTTGATAAATAAATTCTCCCAGAATGAACCTGTCATCATTCGATCTGTCAACTAATTTTCCTAGGTTAACTTTCTGACTCTTACCTAGAGCAGTACATCTAGAAGGTAGGCTTTGGAAGGCCTCTGACCTTTGCTGGATTAGTAAATTATAGAAAGTAGGTTCTATAAATGTGATCTTTGCTGGAACAATGAAATATAGATGGTAAGTTCTGGAAGAGTTTTGACCTTTGCTGGAACAGTAAAATATAGAAGGCAGGCTCTGGAAAGCTTCTGACCTTTACTGGAACATTGAAATATAGAAGGTAGATTCTGGAAGGGTTCTAACCTTTGCTAGAACATTACAGTGTAGAGGGCAGGTTTAGGAAGGGTTTTGACCTTTGCTAGAACAGTAAAATATAGAAGGCAGGTTCTGAAAGGGTTGGGACCTTTACTGGATTAGTAAAATATAGAAGGTAGGATCTGGAATGGTTCTGACTTTTTCTGAAAAAGTAAAATATAAAAGGCAAGTTCTGAAAAGCTTCTGACCCTACGTAAGACAGTATCATTTAAGTGATATGCCCTGTAAGGCATCTGAACATCCTTATCATCTATGGTAGGTCCTGGAAAAGCTGTGAACTTACCTGGAATAGTCACATCTAGAAGGTAGGCTCTGGAAGGGCTCTGACAAGCATCAGCATCGAAGTCCAATAACATTGTTCCTACAATAGTGAAGAAGATGCCCCACGGGTGCGGCTGACTAGTCTCTCTAGGTACTTCAGTTTCGTCTGCTGTATCTACAAAAAGAGGAAATGTCATATAAATAGTTCGCAACATTCGAGAAAGATTTTAGTAATTTTCAATTATCCGGTTAACTCTCTTTTGATTTTTTCTAGATGATCGCCCATTTGTTGTCCAAATTTTATTGATGATTCTCATCTTTGTACATTTTGTATCAAATTAGAATTTGATATTGCTAACAAATGGCTGCCTGTTATTTTCGTAATCCAGAATAGTAAAGTAAGTTTTCCTGAACTCCTTTTTAAATGGCCATCAGTTAGATCGATTATCTGAAAGTAACTAATATACGAAATTTATGGCTTATTTAGATAAGATATCTAAAAATTCTATAAATCTTAAATGTATACTAATTATCGAGATAGGGTCTGAACAAATGCAATTTATTTTACCAATATAAATTCGACTCTAAGTTTCTGGCAGCGGACAAATATCCTATTATATATATATATATATATATATATATATATATATATATATATATATATATATGTATATATATATATTATTATATATATATATATATGACCAAGTTCGTAGCCTTGATATATATCAATATTCGTTTGATATTCGGATTGACATTTCTTTCCTTAATGCACAAAATTCTTACTCTGATTTCCGTGTGTTTATCCATGTTTGGTATTTTTGTCCCTCACACACACATATATATGTATATGTGTATATATATATACATACATATATATATATATATATATATATATAGTATGTATATATAATATTTGAATATGTATCACTAACACTTGTGGTTATAATCAATGTGAATATCAACCACAATAGCATTTAATATTGAATTCTACCTTTGGCAATGTATATTCACTGGAAATTCATTAATTATACATACTTTTGGCTGGGCAAGGATTCGAACCTATACATCTTGATAGCTCGATTCGTGCAGGCATTGTTTCGACTCAGGGCATAGGTTCAAATTATTGCACAGCCTGAAGCATTTATCATAAATGATTTTTCAGTGGATATGCGTGCCTAAAGGTAGAATTCGATATTAAATGTCATTGTGGTTGATATATGGTTGACACACACACACACACACACATATATATATATATATATATATAATATATATATATATATATATATATATATATATATATATATATATATATATATATATATAATATGTTATGTATATATATATATACTATATATATATATATATATATATATATATGTATGTGTGTGTGTATGTATATATATATATGTATATATATATATATATATATATAATACACACATACATATATATATGTATATATATATGTATATATATATATATATATATATTATATCTTGTCAATTGTGGTCTGATGTATTCAGATCTTGACACTTTATATTATTTGATACATTAATGTCTCTTTTGATCTCATGTATTCTAATCTTCGTCATTTTTAATGTTATGAATTCCAGTCTCGCTATTAGTAGCTATATATATTCCAATCTTATCTAGTCATCTAGTTATGTGTTTGTCAGTTATGTCCCTTTTTATCTATATATCCAAGTTTTTCTTTATCGTCGCATTTTCTCATACAATGCCATTTTCACCAGTTTCATGTATTGTCATTTAGGCATGTGTTTTTATAACTTGTGTTTTTGGTCATCTGAATTCCGTTTCTGGTCTTTTTCTAATTTACAGTCATTCATAGATTACAATATGTTAGATGGTTTAAAGAAGAAATGTATATACTTATTGGGATTTAAAGATTTTGATTCTTGTTAAATAATATACATGTCAATACTTTATTTGCGTCAACCACTCACAAATAATAAATATTTTAAGCCTACGCATTCATGAATGTCTTAAAGGCTTTTACTGTTCTGTTATTCTTTTGGAAATATTCCCAGTTGAAGATAATTAACACTGGAGAGCATAATTGAGGACCCTCGCCGTGACGCCTGTATCCAGCTGCGATGAAGATCTGCTCATTTTCTGTAATATGCTGTAGTTAGTCATATATTGCTCTTTGGGGGACAGTCCCTATAATAATAATAAAAAATAACCGATATCCAAAACTGGCACTTGAATTATCAATGTCACTATCATTATTCTTGTTAGATAGAATGTATTTTTTACAATTTATTGTTTTTTTTTTTTTTTTTTTTTTTTTTTTTTTTTTTTTTTTTTTTTTTTTTTTGTGGATTTTACTTCCAATCTACGTTTCATAGTTATAGAAAGTAAGTTTGCTCGCGAATATTAGAAATATGTACAGTAAATATGGGGGCCGTGTATCCACATATCTAAAGATACCTACCTAAAAATATGGTTAAATACTACTTATACAAACAGACGCAAAATTATCCATTGTATTCACCAATGCGAGTAGATTCTCTTTTTATATGAGCCTTGGTTATGGGCACCAGACCAAGATGCCCCCAAGCTTCCACTCCTTAAATTAATTGAAAATGCCCCTTAAAATCAACCACATGCGATCAATTTGGATCTGAAATGAAAAAAAACTTAAACTGAACTACTAACTTGTTTCGTTGAAGTTAAGCGTGTAGTTATCCGGCAGCGAATTGACGACCGACGTGATTGTGGTAGCGTTGAGCATGCCCGGCTCGGTTGCCCCGATGAGTTCACTCACCTGAAAATAAAGGATTTGGCATTAAGGACACACCTAGCATTGTCATTTATGACCAACTGTAAGCAATTTATTTTTATGTTAGTAAAGTCATTAAGGAAATGAATTCTTGGTTGTGTTGTGTTTATAGTGTAACCGTTATTTTGCCTCATTAGGAATTCTTCGTTGCCTCAAGATAATAACTAAATCCAGCAAAATATAATGTTCTGTTTTACAAGATGTAAATACATGTGAATGAGAAATGAAACCATAGGCTTCTTCAGACCTAACAAAATAAAAAATACATGATCATTACCAACAAGAATAACAACAATAATGCTGATTATGATAATAGTAATGATGATAATAAAGATGAAAAAGATAAAATGATAATAGTGATAATAATAAAGATGACGATGGTGGCATACAGCTAGCTTTAGTAGCCGCTTACCAGATTAGACTACCTAATAGATCAGAATGACACCTATTTGCAAAGTAGCTTCCCATGGGAGAAAAGGCAATAATTCTCTAGAAAATGCAAATTTTATTTAAGTTTGCTGATCTTTTTCATAATATTATTGCCAACCATTGTGTCAAATAACTTGTATTTTTTTATTTCATTATATATATATATATATATATATATATATATATTATATATATATATGCATATATACATATATATATATATATATATATATATATATATATATATATATATATATATATATATATATATATATATATATATATATATATATATATATATATATATATATATATATATATATATATATATATATATATATTATTATATATATATATATTATATATATATATATATATATATATATTATGATTATTATTATTATCTTCAAGCTGCCGGTGCAAAATTGAAGTCTGAAGTAATAATCTTATTATTTCGAATGTACCCTAAAAAGGCTTAAGCTATTAATTTATTTTTCTTTTGCTTGGTGTCATGTATGGTGGCAACAACAAAAACTTGCTAGATATGCAAGAAACCGTTTTCATGAGAGACGATTTTCCGTATAAGCTTTGTGAAAATATTATTCGTTAAGGAACCGCTGTCTCTCCCCACTCGTTTAGATAAAGAAGGAAAATAAGAGGATTAAATGCTATCATCAAGGTTTAGAACATAACCAACTCCTTTTTGATGAATTAACACCTACAAGAATTTGAAATAAGAAAAATACCACTCGTATGTCGCAGGCGTTAGTTAGTTAGAACTGGTATTAGGTGGGTTTCAGTAACCTTAACGGGATTAAATGTTATTAAAACTCCTGGTTTTTCTAGTTGTGTTAATCTGAATGTATTTTCTTCTTCTTCTTTGACTGCATCTTTTCCCACTTCTATGTGGGGTCGATGTTTCTGGCGAGCATTCTCCATCTACCTCTGTCCCGCACTCCATCACTGGTTAATCCCGTTGATCGAAGGGCATCCTTAATACAGTCCATCCACCTTCGCTTTGGTCTCCCTCTCCTTCTCGTTCCCTGTACCTCCATTTCCATCACTCTCCTCCCAATATACTGTTCGGTAATCTGGATGTATCTGATGTAATATTATAAAAATTTAGGGGTATTCTTTGACACATCGCTTGCAATTTATCAACGAGAATTTGGCTATTTTTAAAGGGTATTTGTAACAGTTAGCTTTTCAGCTGGCATTTAGTAACGGGTATCAGTAACATGCAGTCTGGATTTATCATCTTTGATTTTAGTAACATTAAAGGGGTATATATTTGTAACTAGTATTCGGGATTTATCAGCTTGCATTCAGTAATCTTTACGGGATATCTTTAACTGATAATCTTGATGTATTAGCCTTTTGCAGATGATTCAGATTGTATTAACCTTCTAGATGTTTGAAATATTTGCTTCACTTTTTTTTTTTTTTTTTTTTTTTTTCCTTCAGCTAGGTTCCAGTAACCATTTAGGTATTTGATAGATATGTTACGATTTTCTTACCTTCAGCTAGAATTCAGTAAACCTTTTAGTCATTTTATGCATTTGCTAAAATTCTGTGACCTTCAGCTAGAATTTACCACTCCGTCTGGACATCTGTAACTTAGATGCTGGTTGGAATTAGGGAAAAACTGCCGATGGTCACCGCTTCCCATATTTCAGAAGTTTTGGCTATCATTGGGGGTTTCTGAAATGAGCTTTGTTTTACAAATTGACCCGTGTAGAAAGACAGACATAAAAACGCTGATTTAGCAGGTATAAGCTTTCGTATTCAGCTTGCTTCTCTGGAGAAATATTGCTAAAGAAGCCATCCACTTTGTGAAAAATCGTTTCAATAGATTATTATTTATATTATCTGTGTTGCTACGTATTTTTTATTCGATGATACTATTCAAAAGAAAAAGGTGACTGTGCTGTGCCTTGGGAACGTGCTCTTTATTCATATCCACAAAGTAATTTTCATAATACAGTATTCATACAAGCTTTTCATCATAACCTCGAGAAAACTGCTCAGACTAACGAGAGAGAGAGAGAGAGAGAGAGAGAGAGAGAGAGAGAGAGAGAGAGAGAGAGAGATTAAAAGATAATCATCCCAATGTTTTTTGGTTAACGATAGGGTCGCTTAAGCCATATAAAGAATTACTTGAATTTGATCTCTAATATGAGATAAAGTCTCATGAAAATTTTTGCCAGGAACCCATGATTATATCTTTCCACATTTTTATAATGAGGTTATTACGTTTTGTGATCTACGCCACAATGGAAATGTTTTTACCGACCGCATTATTCCTCTTATTGTTATTCATTCTTATGAGGATTGTTGATCGTAGCTCTTATCAACATAATTAATTAAGAATCTAATATATTTCCTGGAAAACTCATGTATTTGAGTCATATAATTATTGATATACCTTCTAGAATCGGTGATAATCAAGGATTGGATGCATTTTTATATTATCACTTGAGATAAGCTATTATTTTTCATTTGTGTTTTCGGAAAAACGACTGAAATACTATTTTAGTAGTAGTTTGGTTAAAAAGCAAAGGAAATATGATGGTTCCCTTAATTAATTTTCAAATTGCCTTCATTTCACGACTAGATTAATCTCTCATGTCCGAGAGGCTTGAATTTGCAGAATATTTTATTTGAATATTTTGCTTCTTGAAAAATACCTTCACGTTCAAGAATTTTATAAGTTTGTTTGTTGCAATTATTCTGGATAAGTTCCTTAAGAGAGGTGGTAGCCTAGTGGAAACGTCAAGACATTCGCAGTATGTAGGTCCTGAGTTCGAACCGTGCTCGTGATTCAATATATTTCATTAGTGATCACAACCTTGCCGTCCTTGGTGAGGTAGGATATTATGTGTATTGAGGGGCTGACGTAGTTATACCTGCTGAGTCTTCAGCACCCTTTGTCCTATCCTCCCCAGACCTTGCATGGGGGAAAGGAACCTTGGGAGCTTATCATGTATGTATGTTTGGTCTTGAAACATTGTGTGTCAACTGTGTGTCAACTCAATGACCTATCCCTTGTACTGCCAATCACTGACGACTTTTAAATCCTTTAAAGGGTTCACTGACAATTTTAAAGATTAATCTACATTATGAATAAGTCTCTTTCCACTTCATTTTTATCCGTTTCATATGTTCAACATGCATTCACCTTAAATCATTCACACAGGTCGACGCTAGTGTCCAGATACCTCAAAAACAATTCACACAATTTGCTCATTTTTTTGTGAAAATGTGCAGCCTTCCCCCACCACGCTCCCAAGCTTTCCCATCCATTATAGGAGGGAATTTTATTTTGTCTTTGGGAGCGAAAAAGGAAAAATCGCCAGAATGCGCTCCGTTGCATCGATGCAAATGCCAATCATCTCGTCTGTTCAAAGCTGACCCCGTCAATCAAAAACTGAAGGGGCCAGAGACAGTGAGGGTGTTCTCTGTAAATGGCAAAAAGACGCAGTTGTTCTGTTTTAAAGCATCTGTTCTGGGGGTGTTTTTTTTTTACTTTTAAATCTTATTCCGTTTTCATCTGCTTTTTATATTCTTTATTTATGTATTTATTTTTCGTTTAATTTAATCATTTTGACAATACATAGCAATTTGCTTATTTGTACAAGAAGTCGAAGGAATTAGTGTGTAGGTGTGTGATGTCTCTTGAGTAACACGTTAAGCTATTTGGTTATCGAGGTGTGGTTTGCAAATTTCATCGAGAACTTTTATGTTTTGAAGCATTTTACAACTCCCCCCCCCCTACCACCCATAAACCCAGTAACACACCCTCCAACCACCCATCACCACATCCACTTCACCCTTTTCTTTGTAATTCATTATGTTTGATATTTTTAAAAGGAGATAAATGTATATTTTGTCATAGGAAGTTGAGGCTATTTGTCTATTGAAATTATTAAATGCTTGCAATGATTTTGAAGTTTGCTGTCTATAAAGATTATTTTGTGTCATATAACTCTAAGGCTTTTGTGAGAGAAAGTAAGCAATTGTGACAAGAACAACTGATGTACACACATCAAACTTATTAAGCCTGTCACTTACATTGTGCGGGTCCCAGGTAACTCCCTCGGAACCAAGTGAGCATATAACTGCGCAGAAAGAAAATTTACGTTCTTCAATCTTGAAGAATCTTTAGCGACTAGTGCCAATTGTCAGTCCGGTATTAAAAAAAAAAAAAAAAAAAAAAAAAAAAAAAAAAAAAAAAAAAACGTTTGCAGGCTCACACATTCAATGTAAATTTATGTGCGCATTATTAAACAAATATAAATTATGAGTAGGTCTATGCTTACCGCTTTCTTATAAGATGTACTCTAACTTATCTTAATTTAGCTTCTGAGTAGCGGAAATAGAAAGCATTGCAAATCTCCCCTATTACCAATGACATTTAATCATAAAGTTTAACAATTGTGTATTTTCCTGCATATTCTTTTGATATGAATGTGATGTGTAACTACAGGCGCAGTTACCAATAGGATGAAACGATTCCTGAAAATAAATCTATGCAATTCTCGTAAAGTGGAGTTTATATTTTTTAATGAATCAATTCTTGTTTTTCTAAAGTGAAGGAACTTTCATATACAATAAGAAAATAACAGAAATTTTCATGGTTTATTTGAGTACCGAGGAAATGTGGATAGAATGCTGGCTGTAAAATGGGATTAAACAAAAAGTTTAACTCCTGAAGCTTGTACTATTAAGAATAGTTTTAATTTAATTGCTTTCATCAACTGGTAAATTCTTCTGTAATTCAAGTAATTGAAGCGTTCAGAAAGAAAGCTAATATCGAATTACTAATCGTGAATGACAGAGTATTCGTTTGGGGTCACATGTCAATTCCCTTAACTTGTTACTTAATCTCATTACCTCCCTTTGTGTACCATATCCGTCAATCTTGTATAGAGATTGAAAACTGCTTGCACAAAGACCATTTTAGCCATAAGGCAATGAATAAAAGTCTTAAACGTATCTTTTGTTTTAACTTTCGTCAACGTTGAAGGATTAAAGTTATATTTGATTTATATTTGCTTTTTCTCTATCTTTAGCGTGAGAAGTCCGTTAAATTAATGACGTAAAATTGTAGAAGTTATAGATGTACATAATATACTGGAAACTTCATCGTTGTCTAGACATCCCATTATGATTATGAGGTTGGTAAAATATCTTTCAGAAATCATCTACCAGAATAGAACGTAGCTTTTTCTAATCCTAAATAATCTTATTATCGAATGTAAATTTAATCAAAAAATCCGAAAAATAGTACCGGGGCAAATATGGAGGAACCTTCCGGACGATATTAACCAACAGAGGGAAGAGTAACCACACTTTATAATGACTCGCATTCGTGCGTAGCTCGGGCTAGATGCTCATTATAGGAAATTGATTGGTTTATTTAACTTGGCTTCATTACGTTAAAGGTCATAGCTGCCCGGTTGCGGAATGACGTTATAAGTTTTGATGCAGTACATCGTATCTTAAGAATATAGGGTAGGGAAGGAAGCAATTCAAGAATGCCTGGATATAATTGCTTTTCATACACACAAACACAAAAAAAAAAAAAAAAAAAACTGACAATTACTCGTGCGGTAAGACGCACGCTCTTATATATGCATACTGCATATATATATATATATATATATATATATATATATATATATATATATATATATATAGGTGTGTGTGTATATATATACACACACGCAAGCACACGCACACACACGTACAAACACACACACACACGCACAGACATACACACACACACACACACACACACATATATATATATATATATACATACATACATACAACAACAACAAATGCAGCCATTTCTCGTCCACTGCAGGACAAAGGCCTCAGACATGTCCCTAGTCATGTCTGGGTTTTGGCCATTTTCATCGCGCTGGCCACTGCGGATTGGTGATGGTAGGAGACTTTAGCGTGATCGTTCACAGCAAACCAACCTAGTATGGGCGGAACTGACTTGTACAGCTTTGCTGATTGCGACGACACAAAAACCCTTTTACCAAGTAGATGGATACTGAGATAGATATCTTACCTGTTCGGTGGTAAGGGGTGAGGATGAAGTTGGTGCAGGTGTAGTTGTCCACTCATCACCCATGCTTATGCCCAGGCTCTTTCCGTTAGGCACCAAGATGAGACCTGAAAACAAACATATCTTTGTTAGATAAGTAGGAAAAGCATTTTGTTAGTTGCTCACTCTCTCATGTGAATATATATGCATATATATATATATATAGAGAGAGAGAGAGAGAGAGAGAGAGAGAGAGAGAGAGAGAGAGAGAAATCTTTATAGTAAATATGATACCCTGAAAATATTTGATTTATTCTTAAATCTATATTTTCCTGGAGGAAATGTGTTAGCAGTTGTTGAAGAACATGTCATATGTTACTTGATACAATCTCAAATTATAAGAATTAAAAAATCAGGAAAGAATCTTGTGGACAGAGTTGTACAAAAGGAAAAGATTAGGGAGATTCAGATTAGAGGATTATAAAGATAAATCAAAACAAATGATAAAAATGGAAGAAACATTTATATATTTGATAGAATTGAGTTTTGATAAATGAAACTTCCATATGAATTCAATTTAATCATTTTAAGAAAAATTTTAACTTACAGATTATGATACATTTAAATTCAAGTGAATATCTTCTTAGAAAATGTTTAGCCATTGTAGGATATGTTAAATTCGTTGGTACTTCATATTATCAACTCTCTACAGAAAGAGAGGATTCATCTAGGCTCCGTCAACGCATGTGTCATTTTTTAAATCGATGTACTTTTTGTCTTCTCATATTACTATTAGATCATTTCAAGAATAATCTTATGAACAATGTAAAGTACTGATTTTCAGATAATATAGATAAATTAAACCGCATAAAAGTTTAAAAGAATAATTATTTACTATGAGATTTAGTTTTTTTTTTGTATAATG
>NC_090751.1:34480887-34488387 GCF_036898095.1 Palaemon carinicauda
ATAGGATTAATCTTTGATACAAGAGCCGTAGCCTACCAGAGGTGTCCTGGACACTGTCACTCGCTAGGTATAAATTAGTTAGTCAGAGTGACATTCCTGGTTGTTTTGCTTAATAAATTTTAGCTATTTAGCTTTACATAGGATTTCCTTTCGTGCTTAGTATTATTTGGCGAAGTATTCGCCATTCTGGCCTACGCTAGGCCATGTAGCCTAGTCGTTTGGTCCTAGTACTTAATGCATGATTTTGGTTTTTCCGAGTGTAATTAAAATTTTATTGAAGCTTTAGGCTATATTTTATACATTTTAGTCTGTGTGGAATATTTCCAAGATTGTATATGTGAGAGTTTCGGTGAATTAGGTAATCGATTCTCTTGGTGCCTAGGCTAATTGCTTATGGAGCCTTAGTATACTTTATCATTCTCCCCGGTTGCTTTCTTTTCTTCGGAGAAGGTATGCAATCCCTTTCCCTTTGTTTAAGCCTTGGGCTTATCCCTAAGTGGTTTTTTCCGAATTTATTTTCGATAAAACTATACTAGGGTGTTACTGTACCTTCCTGTTCCAGCAAAGTCTGGTTCAAAGAGGGACAGAACAACAGAGTTTTTAGTCTGAGTCCGTGTTGTCTGGCTTGGGGCAGAGTCCCCCTCGCTGACCTAACACTTACAAAGGGAGCTTAGCTCCCTTAGGTCACTATCGAAGGTTTCTGTAAGTTATGATTCCTTCTTTTGTGATCGAGCAGACTAAGTCCGGTTGCTGTTCTCGGGGGAGGATAAAATCTTCCCTTGGGAGTAGCAACGCCTTCCTTGCTTTGGTGCTCTGGAAGCTGGCAAGTATTGCTGGCCCTTTCCCTTAGATCTCCCTTAGGCTAAGACAAAGTTCTTGGCTGCGGGTGATCTGTCACTAAAGCAAGGTTGGCAGGACCCTCTTGTCCCTTCCCCCTCTATCTCCGTAATGGCCTAGCCATTACTGTACTGTACCTTGCCGGCCGGCAGAGCTGGCCGGCAGGGGTATTACTGTACTGTACGTCATTCTACTTCTGGACCTAGTATAGGTTGGGATGTGGAATTGACTAAGCCCATTGCAGGCCGGCAGAGATGCTGGCCGGCAAGGGTCTTATGTTTTCGAGTGCTGCCCGGACCTCTCTTGGTCCCTCATCCATGCCTGCCGGCAGAGCCGGACGGCATTGGTCAAGGAAGCCTGAATTAAGTTTCTCCCCTTCCTTATATGCACTCTTTCGGTTGCCGGGCTCGGGGGGTTGTGTACACTCTTATCCCGGCATCCATTCTATTTTCTTCTAGTGCTGTACCTGTCCCGGCTGCCGGCCTATGAGGCCGGCTGACGACCTATGAGGCCGGCAGCCGGGCAGGTGTAGTCTTCTGGTTCTTTTGCTGCCGGCTGGCATCGGTCTTGTACCTTTGCCGGCCGGCTTATGTCAGTCCTTGTCTGCCGGTCACCAAGAGTGTGGCCGGCAGCTGGGTACTACCTTGTGTAGTTGCTGGCCGGCAGTCATTGCCGGCCAACACTGGCTGTTGCTGGCCGGCAGCTGCTGCCGCCGGCACAGGCATTTGAACCAGAGTGCTGCCGCCCTATAGCTGTTAAGTAGTATACTTTAAAGGTAGTTGTGGTGTGTGCCGGCCGGCAAAGGCAGGCCGGCACACATCCTCCTTTACTGTACTAGTATTCTTCTGTATAGCATATACAGTAAGAAGAAAACTATAGTAAAAGTTTAGGTACAGCACTGTATCTTCTAACACTATTGTGTTTTCTTGCACAGCCCTTTGCTGTTGCCCTCAGACAGGAAGCAGAGTTCTTCCCCGTCTATTATCCAGGATTTTAAAATCATTGCCTAGGTGTGAGCTCCACCTGTTTCCTCTGGAAACCTTGCATTGGTTACTCTAGTAGAAATAAACCATTTTGATTTTATTATCTGGAAGGCTGCAACAATGGGTTGTGAGGGAAACACAAGTGTGTGTCTTTCCTTTATGAATTGTTATGCTATACTATGCATATCCAGTGATACATAGTTCACTTGATACTCATGGAAATTTTTTCTTTTTACAGGAGGACCCTCCGAAGTGCGGAAATGTTTTCTGCAATGTCCGCAGCAAGAACCTCTGCGGACATGAGTGTTGTAGGAGACACGCAGCATGCGCTGTCTCCAAGGATGATCTCCAGTATTGGGACCCTCAGGTATGTACTGTATGCACTAACCTGATTACTGAGGCTTTTGATTCCCCTAGAACGGCGGAATCAAGGGATATAGCTAGGGAAAAGCTTCGTACTTGGGTAAGGGGCTTCAAGAAGAACACCTCTGGCCCTTATCTTCCAAGTGAGAAGATGAGGGCGTATCTTTTTCCCCAGGCATCAGCTGAGGCAGTGATTCCCCAGCCTCAAGAGGAGATCCCTCAAGATCAAGTCCAGGTGGACGAGGAAGTCGCAGATGCGATGCAAGACATCCAGTTGTGTGACAGGATGTCTGACCTGGACGAAGGTTTGGAAGAAGACCTCCTGGCAGAAGGTCAGGATCAAGTTCAAACCCCGGATGTCGTAGAGGATGGGGTCGACGAGGTGTCGGCTACTCCGGTTCAGATGCCGGAGCCCATCCCCTCAACATCGGCTGGTCTCCCAGTAGAACTGGGACAGGCCCTCTCTTCGATTGTTGGAATGATCCAACAAATGCAGAAGGAGAATCAGGAGAAGGCGGCTGCAATGGAACTGCGTATGCAGTCCCTAGCAGAATCACATGGGCCCCAGAAAAGGCTCAATGTGAAAGACCTTCCCATATGCTCAGATGCTAACCCATGGAGGTATGCTGAGCACATGCCGATGACGACTGGTAAGATCGTCATCTCGGATAAGCTGGGTTCAGTTCCCCTAGAGGAGGTAGAATTCTGGCCCAGCAAGGCATCATATCCGGACTGCTATGTCCGGCTGAGAAAAGAACCAGCTTCAAGGGAGGAGACAGAGCCGAAGGAGGTCATTATTATGGACCACGCTAAGGCTCAAGCCCTACTTTCATCCTCGATGAAAGAGAGGGGCTTCTCGAATTCGAAGGTAGCTGCATTGAGCAAGAAGCTCCCTTCTTTTGTGTCCTCTCCTGATAGAGCCTTCCCCTTTTTACAAAAAGGGTTTGCGGCTGTCCTAAAGGCAGTCGAGGCCGGCAAGCCTTGCCCCTCCCTGGAGGAGTGTAAACCCTTGTCGCTGGCTCTGCCTATGGACCACAAAGACTGGAAGGATGTCCATCTGACATTCTCAGTGGGAAAGTTGGAGGCTGATATTGCCGGACGGCAATTCGGCGAGGACCTCCCCAAGCTGCCCGAATCTCTTTTACGAAGAGAGTTCGAGACCAAAGAAAGACTGGCTGCCTCAATGTCTCATCAGACCACTCTTGAGACAATGGCAAGTGACCCTAAGGTCCATGAAATGTTCATGGTAGTGGCTAAGTCTCACCTAGCCACAGTGACGAAGGACCTTTATGGCTTCATCAAGGCAAGGAGAGCTTGCAGGGAGGTCGTGTTCGCCGGGGCTTCGGTGAGACACGAACCAAGGAAATTAATCTCCTCCAACATTTGGGGCAAAGACCTTTTCCCTACCGATGGGGTCAAAGAGGTTGTTGATAAGGCCGCCGTGGAGAATAGAAACCTTCTCCAGAAGTGGGGCCTGGCTATCAAAAGAAAATCTTCCCCGGATGAGGGTCCTCAACCAAAGAGGAAGAATATGAAGACTAGGCTACCATTTCGGCCAGCCAAGCCTTATAGACAGCAACAGCAACTGCAATTGCCTTTGCCTCCAGTGCCCCAGATGGTGGCACAAACCCCGACTGCCTTTCAGTGGGTACCCCAGGCTGTGCCAGGTCAGTCAACCACATTCGCCCCAACGTTCGAAGGACAGTCTTCTTCCTTTCGTGCAAAACCTAGAGGAGCAGCCAGAGGCTCGTCTAGGCGCCCCTCAAGGGGAAGGGGATTCAGAGGTGGTCGTGGTCAGGGAGGCAAGACCTCAGGACGGCAGTCCAAGTGAAATGATACCGGTAGGAGGGAGACTGATGAAATTTTGGGATCGCTGGACCTTCGATCCCTGGGCCCAAAGCCTTCTCAAGAATGGACTGGGTTGGAGCTGGTACAGCACTCCACCCCCATGCCTTCGGTTTTTCCAACACTCCACCCCCGTTTTGGAGGAGTACGTTCAAGAACTGTTGGAGAAAAATGTGATCCGAAAGGTGAAGTCCATCAAATTCCAAGGGAGGCTGTTTTGTGTTCCCAAGAAAGACTCGGAAAAGCTCAGAGTCATTCTGGACTTGTCACCACTCAACAAGTTCATAGTGAATTGCAAATTCAAGATGCTAACACTGCAACGCATAAGGACCTTACTGCCCAAGAGGGCATACTCAGTCTCTATAGACTTGTCAGACGCCTATTGGCCCATTCCAATCAGCCGTCGACTCTCCCCCTACCTAGGGTTCAGGCTACAACGGAAACTGTACGCCTTCAGAGCCATGCCATTCGGGCTAAACATAGCCCCAAGGATTTTCACGAAGCTTGCGAGCGCAGCTCTCAAACAATTACGCCTAAAGGGAATTCAGGTAGTAGCCTACCTGGACGACTGGCTGGTGTGGGCAGCATCCGAGACCGAATGCTTGCAAGCTTCCAGTCAGGTGATCCAGTTCCTAGAGTACCTAGGCTTCAAGATCAACAAGAAAAAGTCTCGACTTTCTCCATCCCAAAAGTTCCAGTGGCTGGGAATCCACTGGGACCTTTTGTCACACAGTTTCTCCATCCCAACGAAGAAAAGGAAGGAGATAGCGGGCTCTGTCAAGAGACTTCTAGATTCCGAAAGGATATCAAGACGCAAACAGGAGAGGGTACTAGGCTCTCTCCAGTTTGCTTCAGTGACAGACCCAGTGCTAAGAGCACAGCTAAAGGATGCAACCGGAGTTTGGAGAAGGTATGCATCAAACGCGCGAAGAGACCTGAGAAGACCAGTGCCGCCTCGGATACGTACTCTTCTCAGACCTTGGTCCCAAGCCAGACATCTAAAGAAGTCGGTTCTTCTTCAGCCACCTCCCCCGTCGATGACGATTCACTCAGACGCCTCAAAGGAGGGATGGGGAGGTCACTCTCATCGGAAAAAAGTCCAGGGGACTTGGTCCAAGCTATTCAGGACCTTTCATATAAACTTTCTAGAAGCTATGGCAGTGCTCCTTACCTTAAAGAAAGTCTCCCCGCGTCACTCGATCCACATAAGATTGGTGACAGACAGCGAGGTGGTTGTGAGATGCTTGAATCGACAAGGGTCGAGGTCACCACCTCTCAACCAAGTGATGTTAGCCATTTTCCGATTGGCGGAAAAGAAGAAGTGGTACCTGTCGGCAGTTCACCTTCAAGGAGTCCGCAATGTGACAGCGGACGCTCTATCCAGGTTCAGACCGATAGAGTCGGAATGGTCCTTAGACGCAGGATCATTTTCCTTCATTTTGAATCAAGTCCCAGAACTGCAAATAGACCTCTTTGCGACGAAAGACAACAAGAAGTTGCCCCTGTACGTGTCCCCGTACGAGGACCCCTTAGCGGAAGCAGTGGACGCAATGTCCCTCGACTGGAACAGATGGTCCAGGATTTATCTGTTCCCTCCTCACAACCTTCTGTTGAGGGTCCTCAACAAACTGAGATCCTTCAAGGGGGTAGCGGCAATAGTGGCCCACAAGTGGGCGAACAGTATGTTGTTCCCCTTGGCGTTGGAACTACAGATGAAGTTCGTGCCGCTACCACATCCAGTTCTGACCCAGCGAGTCCAGAAGTCGACTGTCTGCGCTTCATTACAGAAAACCCAGACCCTGCAGCTCATGATTTTCTCGCCCTAGCGGTGAGAAAGCGTTTCGGGATTTCGAAAGCCAGCATAGACTTCCTAGAGGAATACAAGTGCAAATCGACTAGAAGGCAATATGAGTCATCTTGGAGAAAATGGGTGGCCTTTGTAAAGGCAAAGAATCTGCAGGAGATCTCAACAGACTTCTGCTTATCTTTCTTCATCCACCTCCATGGCCAAGGATTGGCAGCTAACACGATTTCAGTGTGTAAATCGGCTTTGATGAGACCCATTTTATTTGCCTTCCAGATCGACCTAGGTAACGAGATCTTTAATAAAGTTCCGAAAGCCTGCGCTAGGCTCAGACCTTCAGCACCTCCAAAGCCCATCTCATGGTCTTTAGACAAAGTTCTTCATTTCGCCTCCCTGTTGAGCAATGAAGAATGTGCGTTAAAGGATTTGACGCAAAAAGTTATTTTCCTATTTGCACTCGCGTCCGGGGCCAGGGTTAGTGAGATCGTAGCCCTCTCGAGAGAGGCAGGTCGTGTTCAGTTCCTGGATGGGGGGGAGCTGAACCTGTTTCCGGATCCTACGTTTCTCGCCAAGAATGAGTTACCCACCAACAGGTGGGGTCCCTGGAGAATCTGCCCTCTGAAAGAAGATGCATCTCTATGTCCAGTAGAATGCCTAAAGGTCTATCTTCGTAGAACTTCAGACTTCAAGGGTGGTCAACTATTCAGGGGAGAAACATCAGGCTCAAATTTATCTCTGAATCAACTCAGAGCGAAAATGACATATTTTATTCGCAGAGCGGATCCTGACAGTACACCCGCAGGTCACGATCCAAGGAAAGTTGCCTCATCCCTAAATTTCTTTAATTGTATGGATTTTGAACATCTCCGTTCATACACGGGCTGGAAGTCTTCCAGGGTGTTCTTTCGCCACTATGCGAAGCAAGTAGAGGAACTTAAGAGATCTGTGGTAGCAGTGGGTCGTGTAGTTAACCCTACTGTTTAACTCTGCGAGGAACAGTGGTCTTAATTGGGACGATTAAGTCTAGGGTGAGTGTGTAGGTACATACTGTACTACAAACTAAATGAGGGCACCAAGTGCCCATATAGACTGTTCCTTCTTTCAAAGGTGAACCTAGCATAAGTTCAGACATGTGTGCCAAGCGTTTCTAACGCTAATGTGATTGATTTGTAATACAGATTTTTTATGACTTGATACCTTGATATCTTATTGAAGTGGTGTTTAATGGTTTTTCTTTCAGATAAACAAGTTCTGTTTACTATCATACTTATGATTAAAGTTTTGGGTTACCCTCTTTTATATAAATATATATATTTGTTGTTAACCTGTCTGTTTATTATCTGTCAATAAACTTGTTCTTGAGAACCTTGCGTCTCTTTCACCTGTGTCAATTTATTGGTATAATTGAGCATTTTAATTCTATGTATCTTATCTGGGATAATTCTGATAGAATTGTTCTGTTATGCAAGCTATGTTGCATTGGTTTATGTAAGTCCCCTAATGGGAGGACTCCGTCCCATAAAGGGACGAGGGCGGTTTTATTAGTTTCTTCCTATGCGGATATAAACCTTTGTCCAATACAAGTATTGTGTGGATTACTGGTCAATATATTGACGCAGTGGTTCTATACAAACTATGCTTTACTTAATATAGGGCGAGACCACTATA
>NC_090751.1:34493387-34495887 GCF_036898095.1 Palaemon carinicauda
AATAGAAAGTTTTTCGTCGTAGGACATTTTTTTCCTAAGAAATAGAAAGTTTGTCGTTGTGGGAAATAATTTTTATATGAAATAAAATAAAATGTTTCTCGTCGTAGGAAATAAAATTTCTACGATATGAAATAGAAAGGTTTTCATCGTGGGAAATAAAAAAAAAATCTTTCTATGAAATAAAACAAAAAGAACGTTTTTCGTCGAAGGAAATAAAAATATTTTTTCTTTAAAATAAGATAAAAAAAGTTTCTCGTTGTAGGCAATAAAGATGATTGTTCTTTCTATGAAATGATATAGAAAGTCAATGATAAAGTTTCTTATTTCAAGAAATGAAATACAAAGTTTTTCTTAGGAAACAAAAATAAAAGAATAGTTTCTCGTTTTGGGGAATAAGGAAAAACTAGTTTGTTGTTAAATCAATCAAGAAGAGCTAAATAAGGAAGAAAAGCTTTATATTCCAGTAAGTAATATTTGACGTTCTTTTTCTAAAGAATATAGACGAAGAGCGTTTTCTTTGGTGACAAAGAAAAGCTTCTTATTCTTATGTAATAAAGAATTGTTTCTTATTTTTAGATAAGAAAGAACTGATTTCTATTCTTAGATAAGAAAGAACTTATTCTTTGATAAGAAAGAATAGCTTGTTATTCTTGAATAACGATTAACACCTTATTCTTTGATAAGATAGAAGGTCTTATTCGTCGGTATGAAAGAAGAGGCTCATACTCTTAGGTAAGAAAGACGAACTTCTTATTCCTAAATAAGAAAGAAGTGTTTTTATTTTTAGATGGAAAAAATATATTTTATTCTTAGATAAGAAAAAAAGTGCTTCATATTGTTAGATAAGAAAGAAGAGCTTCTTGCTCTTTGATAAGTCTTATTTATTATTAGATAAGAAAGAAATGCTTCTTCCTCTTGGATAAGAAAGAATTGCTTCTTATTCTTAGATGATAAATATCTTGAGAAAATGAGATCCGCTCTTAGCTCGAACAAAAGTTCTAGGATATAATTAAGATTCATGTTCTTATTTAAGGAAATTTTGAATAGAATGAATTCATCTCCGGTAATTACCAAATGAGGACAGTATAAGGGAAAGAAAATTTCTCGAGGTCCGAAAATGAACGGGTTTAAATGTACTGAACTATGGTTGTCATCCCCCGTGGATTTTTCACCTCCGGGCTACTTCCCGTCCAATCACTGCTCGATAGCGATGGTTCTCACCTCATTATCATCCTTGTCCATCGTCCTGATCCTATAGTGAACCCTTTCAAGATTTACCTCTTTTGTGGGCTACCCATACCCAAGCGCCCACGTCATGTTAAAGATACATGGCAATCTTGATCAATAAAGAAATCAATCGAATAGATTTTATACGTCAAGAAGAATAAAATTAAGTAGCTTCTGCTTATAACGAAGAAAGAGGTTTTCTTCCGAACAAGCAAGAAGGGAGAAATTGTCATTCGTGGAAATAAGGAAGAAGTGTGTTTCATCAAGGAAATAAGGATCGATGGAAATGAGAAGAGATATTATCAACATCTGCGCTATTCATTTAGTGCAAGTCATGGTGTAGCCAGTAATGCTATCCTTCAGCAAGTGTTCTAAACGTGATAGAGGATGTGCAAGCAACGTAAACGAAAAACTTGGAAAATAAATAAAAACTGAATGACGATATCTGGTAACAAGAATAGGATGATTGGAAGGAGATATAGAAATTGCGAAAATTTATAATGAGGGCAATATGATTAAAAGGCTGAAGTAAAATATAATGAGAAAATTATATTTTTTATTACCAATCTAGACTTGAAAAAAAGACGGAAAGTCAAGCAAATTAAGGAAGAACGTACAAAGATTAATTACCAGAGAAATTCGGAAAATTTAACTGAATGCCGTTCAAAGGATTGCAATTTCAAGAATGTCTGCTTAAGAAAAAAGAAACTGGAATAGAAAAAAACAAAGTGGGGAAAATCTACTCACCCAGACGCGATCATTAGAGCGAAAAGCAAAGCTGTAAAAGGGTTCAGCAAGACACTTAGGTTGTCTTGGATACTGGGAAAAGCAGTTACAAAACAAGAGAAAGGAAAAAATCACAGAAAAGCGGCAGGGTGTCAGTGATGGCGAGAAAGAATGAAGAATGGCTTTTTAGGATCTTCTCCCGAGTTCGGCGAAACCCATTATTGGAATAGTGGTTGACATGGTTGTTTTAACTTAGAATTCCTTACAAAACTAATCTCGCTGTTTTGCATCGCCTACACATTTATTGAATAACAGAGGTGCCTTCTATTAATTGCTTTGCACATCTTTTGAGACAGTGAAAAATTAATTAATGACTTTCGGAATTATTTCTTGGAATTGCTGGCATTTTTAATATAACCCTTACTAAATTAATCTCGAAATAAATGTATCGTCTGCGCATTCCAGGAATAAGAGAGATAAGCCTACAATGTTTTCTATTATAGATTTCCTTTAGTTTTTTTGCAAAATTAATTAGACTTTCGAGAAG
>NC_090751.1:34500887-34503387 GCF_036898095.1 Palaemon carinicauda
ATTTAGGACCTGTCCCTAAATAAGATAATCCATTTGTGCCCGGAAAAGCACACTTACGCGGATAAGCGCTGCATTGCATCAGTAGGATTAGGGCTGAGGATGTGAAAGGGGAAGGATATGGAAGAGGCGTTATATGAAAATTTCTGGGAAATGCAGGTATCTCATAGATTTCTAATTTACTGACCATTATCTTAAAAAATGGCTGCTTTTAGTGGTGGCTATATAGTAGACAGTATATAAACACACAAGCACACATATATCTATATAAATACATTATATATGATGTATGGTATCTATATAATATATACATACATACACACACACATATATATATATATATATATATATATATATATATATATATATATATATATATATATATATATATATGTATATATATATGGACATACATATACATAGATATTAAGCCTATATATACAGTAAATATAGATAGATAGGTAGATAGATAGATGCAATAAAGGTGTGAGTGTGTGTTCCTACTTTACTTGTATAGTGTAGGCTAGTATGAAAAATACTGCCGATAGAAATGCCAAATGTTGTCTTTCTTGCGTCTTTAGATAACTTATTTAATATTCGGTGGAGTTATACTTCATCTGTTAACGAAATGAATTGAAAGAATATTGTACAATACTTTGTTATGTCCAGTTCAACGTAGTATTTCATTGACGTATTAACATCGAGTATAGGTCACAGAAATTCAAATGATGTGAGATAATTATATCTGGAAAAGAAAGAAAATTCTACATATGAAATGAGTATACATTGAATAGAAGTGTGAATATTAAAAACAAAAGATAATGTCATCATATAAGAATTTGAGGCGAAGGGTTGTGAGCAAATACACTCTCGTGTTTAAACAATTATTCTTAATTATTTCATGTAAATTAAATCGATTTTAAAAACAAATTGAAAGGATTTTAGATTAAGATTTATTTGGTGAAATAGATCATAGCTCCCTTTTATGAAATGTAACAGCTTGGAAGATACGAGTTCTTAAAAGAAGTTTTTTTTCAAAGCATGAAATTACCGATATTATGTTTATTTACTCTGATTTTATTTATACAAATGCGAACATATATATATATATATATATATATATATATATATATATATATATATATATATATATATATATATATACATATATATGTAATATGAGTTAGCATTTTTTATCTAGATTCCTAATTAAAATGCCCAGTATAGTCATCGTTATTTGTTTAAAGGTTCCAGTATGCAGTACTAACTATTGTCTGGGTAGGCTTTCTCTTCCTGAAATGAGCCTTTTTATATACAGATCATGTGCATATTTCTATTCTAATAATGCATGTATTATAGCATTTATGCAAGAATGCATCGTAAAACAGTTACAACCTATATGCAGAGCAGCAGGCGGTAAGCAGATGATCAGCCTGATAACTTTTTATTAGTCTTACTTTAGTCTAACTTTGCACCAGGATACCAATACTGATGGCTTAAGGAGAGTCTCTTATGTGATATCACGCGATGTGAATTCAATTTCAAATTAATCAAAATTGAAAGATATTGTCGAATAGTAGATTTTGATATGATGGTAGATAACGCCGAAAATTTTGTTTCGCCATCGTATGGCCTAAGAAACCAAGCGGAGTTGTTCTTGCATGAATATTTTTTTATTGACTCTCAAATTGATAGATTTACTCATCGAATACATACTGATAAATTGATAGATTTACCTATCGAATACATACTGATAAATTGATAGATTTACTCATAAAATAAATATTTATAAATTGATAGATTTACCCATCGAATACATATTCTTAAATTGATAGATTTACCCATGAAATAAATATTTATAAATCAATAGATTTTCTATCTTAGTCTAATCAATTCATAGATCCTGCTAATATGACTGATAAAAGATAAGGTAACTTAACTCTGGAATGAGGTCACTTACCGAGTAAAATACCAATGGAGAGCAGGATGATGAAGGGCCTCCGCCTGCCCAGCTTCGACCTGCAGTTATCGGACAAGGATCCCAGGATGGGCGTCAGGAAGAAGCCGATGAAGGGACTCAGGCACCAGATGAGCGTCATGTGTCTGTGCTTGACGCCGATCTTGAGCAGCGTCGGGGAGACGAAGGCCGTCTCGGCGGCGTAGCAGAATTCGATGCCCATCACGGCGGCCGAGATTCGCACCATCTCCATGCGGGATTTGCGTCTGTCGGGGCAAAGAGATATTTATATGTGTTGGTTAAATTTGTTTACATTCAATTGGCTATCTCGCAATCACTGACGCATATACATACAAGCACCATATATATTTATATGTATATATAAATATACATGAATATATATATATATATATATATATATATATATATATATATATATATAAAGTATATATATATATATATATACACACACACACGCACACACACACACACACACACACACATATATATATATATATATATATATATATATATATATATATATAT
>NC_090751.1:34508387-34513387 GCF_036898095.1 Palaemon carinicauda
AGTACTAACAGATGTACGAACACTTTTCCTAAAACTTGTTATATTTGTTTGTATTCTTTAAAGCCCCTCTCACACGAGGGGCAAATGCACGGCGGGCAACCACTGTTATCAATTTTTTGGTATAAGTGTCGGTTACTAGTATGGATGACGTCATAGACGAAAAAAACACCGGCAAACTATCGAAGTGGTCGTGCCTCTTGTTAAGGCACTGGATGGGTGCCTGACTAGGGACAAAGTTGCCTGTTAATCTTTTACTGCACTCTGCTCTCTGTGTGGTGTCTGGTCCAAGTCATGCGATCGCCTGCCTGTGCCTACTGCCGGCCTTGAACTGTTTGATCTGGTAACACTGTTTCAAAGCGCGAAAATAACGGGAAAATCAAAATGCCCGGCCTGCATTTGCCCTTCGTGTGGAAGTGGCTTTAATGTAGCAAAATATTAATATTAGTTCTCTAGATTTTCTGGAATGATAATGGCCTAAGATATAGGATATAAAATCGTCCATTATATACAGTTAGAATCAAAAGAAGGCCGACACTCGGCGGAAATCTTTCGTTAGATGTCTCTAGTGTTCCCATGACAAAACAGAAAAGGTGTTGCGCTTCTTACTACAACTACGAAATGGGCGGAGCCCTCTCCAACCTCGGCGAATCAAAGACAGCAAAGGGGTGTTTTTGCTAGTGAAAGCATTAAATTTTTACAAACCGAGTTGCCATATTTCATTCTGTTTTATCATTTGACGTTTCGAATATCCACTGCAAATACAGAATACACACACACACACACACACACACACACACACACACACACACACACACACACACACATATATATATATATATATATATATATATATATATATATATATATATATATATATATATATATGTGTGTGTGTGTGTGTGTGTGTGTGTGTATACATATACTGTATATATATATATATATATATATATATATATATATATATATATATATATATATATATATATGGGTGTGTGTGTGATATATATATGGGTGTGTGTGTGTGTGTGTGTGTGTGTGTGTGTGTTTGTGTGTGCGTGTATCATGAATCCGCAAAATCATGTAGGAATTATTGGAGTATTGCAACTAAACAATTCCTTCCGTTAACAGCTACATTTGATTATTTCGAAATTAGTCTTGTTCAGGTCACTGATGATAGAAAAAGTACTTTCAGATATGGTTCGATATAAGATAATAATAAAAAACACCATACATGAGTTATACCGGCCTAAATGATATTCTGAGAGAGAGAGAGAGAGAGAGAGAGAGAGAGAGAGAGAGAGAGAGAGATTCGGCCTGAATACATAGTTTTTAATATATTTGTAGTACCTTTGTCAAAATTCGCCCGTAACTTTTTGAGTTAGGTTGGTGACAAACAAATAGACAGAGGTGAAAACATGACCTCTTTGGCGGAGGTAATAATAATAATAATAATAATAATAATAATAATAATAATAATAATAATAATAATAATAATAATAATAATAATAATAATAATTATTGGACCAAAACGTAAATTTTGCGAGTTCTGACGAGGTGAATATTGGCCCGCGCACGGAGCCCTTTTATAATTCGGAATTGCAAGATATTTCTTTGGATTTATTAAACAGACGAGGCGTAACCCACGTAATTAGTACTTCTTACCTTCTAAATTCTTGGAATTTATCCATATATCCAAACTTACCGAAACCTTGTAACCCTTCCAAAAACCACATTATTACTTCCATTCTTGCTTGTTTGTCTTTCAACAATTTCAACTCTTACTGAGATAAAGATTCACTTCACGAACATCATGTTTCGAGAGAATGGAACTTGTAATGTTTCTCAAGATTATATTTATTTTGAAATTTAGTTTTATGTAAGTGGGTGATATAAACTCGACACTATCTTTTATTAGAGAGAGAGAGAGAGAGAGAGAGAGAGAGAGAGAGAGAGAGAGAGAGAGAGAGAGAGAGAGAGAGAGAGAGAGGTTGGTGAAGAAGTGAGAAGGGGTGAAAGAGTCCAAAGGTGGTGAGAGCGAGAAGGGGTGAGAGTGAGGAGTGAAAGAGGGAGAGAATATTGAGAGTCAAAGAAGATTGGGGGACCAAGATGTTCGTTCCATACCAGTTATGTTAAAGATGAACTATTTATGATTAGTTGGCAGCTTGACTCCCCGTTATCCATTTCAGTGTTAAAATTACAAACTTCATTTCAAACTAAGCTGATATTATCTAGTTACCGATAATCTGTTGCGCTACGGCTTTATAGTGCGATTTGTGAAACGACAGGAAAAAGTAAAAGAATAAAGTCACGCTATTTTTAAGGAACAAGACACCAAGCATTTCAATAGATAAAACATAATTATATTTGAATAAGAACTAATTTTGGGCTAGAGTTCGTAAACAAATGCACAAAACCTATCTAGAATATTGTACCAATGGGGCAAGGGGTGGGTGCGATTTAAAGGACTTAATTTCAAGGGTGTAAGCAATGTTTTTCTCCCTTTTTAGCTTAGCATTTACAGTTCGTATTGTATAGTTTCTTTTTTACGGTACATGTGTTTATTTTTCTAGTTTTATTACCCTGGTTTTTGGACAGCTTACTGGAAGATGTAAATGAGAATGTAGCAGCTGGACAGTACTCGGTTTCATTAATGAGTAATAGTGATGTGGTTATGGATCAACCTGAAGGAACAGTCTTTCTTGGCGACTGAGACATCTTTGATCAGCTGGTATCTGATGTTTATAGAACTGGATCAGTTCAAAGCACAGTTGGAATCTACATGGAAGAATTTGGATTCTGTAAAGATGATGGCCTGAAATTAGTCCCTCGTATGACTGAACCCATTCCTGAGAAGATTCAAAAGTCCAGTTTAAGAGTTTCCACCATACTACCGGAGAAAACGACCTGAAGAACCAACCCTCATAGCGCCCTCAAACTGTGCTGAAAATTACAGCATCAAGATTCTGATTTTTTTCTAGATTATTGCTTGTCATATGCCCTTTGAGGGACGATATGTCCCTCCTATATCGGGATATGTGTCTAGTAGGCTACTGCCAATTCTCCAAACTGTACGACAACTGTGTTTGTATATACATGTATATGCTTATATATCTGTATATATATACATATATCTATATATATATATATATATATATATATATATTTAAATATATATATATATATATCTAATATATATATGTATATATATATATATATATATATATATATATATATATATATATATATATATTATATGCACACACACGCACACACACATATATATATATATATTTAAATATATATATATATATATATATATATATATATACTGTATATATATATATATATATATATATATATATATATATATATATATATATATATATATATATATATATATATTATATTATATGCGCACACGCACACACACATATATATACATACATATTTAAATATATATATATATATATATATATATATATATATATATATATATATATATATATATATATATATATATATATATATATATATATATGAATATATATACATATCTATATATGGATAAATATCAACACAACATCGTGTTCAAATAGAAATAAATTTCTACCTCATACTTGGGATCGAACGCTAGCCCCTTCTAATGAAAGGCCAGGTCGAAACCAACCATGTCGTGACATGGTTGGTTTCGACCTGGCCTTTCATTAGAAGGGGCTAGCGTTCGATCCCAAGTATGAGGTAGAAATTTATATCTATATATATCTATATATATGATAAATTTTTTTGCACATTTAAATGAATTTTCATATTCAAGTAAGCCATATATATTAGATACATTAATGTCTGGATTCTCTTAACGACCTCGAAATCAGACCTCCAGGCGAAATAACGCAAAAACAACAGCTTCTGACTGGCTGGGAGTCGAACCTGGGTCCAGGAAACTTGTATGAACATTGACATACCACTTGGCCAAGTGGTATGTCCATGTTCATACATGTTTCTTGGACCATGGGGCTCTGATCCCAAGGACGTTAAGAGAATCCAGACATTAATGTATCAAATATATATGGCTTATTTGAATATACATACATATATATATATATATATATATATATATATATATATATATATATATATATATATATATATCTATATATATATATACATATATATATATATATATATATATATATATATATATATATATATATACTGTATATATAGGTATATATATATATATATATATATATATATATATATATATATATATATATATATATGTATATGGGTATATATAGGTATATATATATATGTATATATGTAAATATGTAATATATATATACATATATATATATATATATATATATATATATATATATATATATATATATATATATATATAAAATTACAGTATTTCTTAGATTTTTTAACGAGGAACCCCGCCATGCCAGCCGGAAAAGGGGAGCCCTGCCGTGCCAGCATGAACGGTGGAGCCCTACCCTGGCAGTGTGAAAGGGTAGCCCCACCCTGCCTGCAAGAAGGGGGGGAGCCCCGCCCTGACAGCGGAAAGGGGGTAACCCCGCCCTTCCAACAATATAGGGTGAGCCCTGCTCTGCCAGCTGGAAGGGGGGACCCCCGCCCTGCCAGCGGGAAGGGGGGAGCCCCACCCTGCCAGTGGGAAGGGAGGGGGAGCCGCACCGTGCCAGCAAGAAGGGGGGGGGGGAACCCCACCCTAACAGTGGGAAAGGGGGTAATCCCTGCCCTGTCAGCGGGAAGGGGAGAGCCCTGCCCAGCCAACGGGAAGGGGGGAACCCTGCCCAGCCAGTGGGAAGGGGGGAACCCCGCCCTGCCAGCGGGAAGGGGGGAACCCTGCCCTGCCAGCGGGAAGGGGGGAGCCCCGCCCTGCCAGCGGGAAGGGGGAGAGCCCCACCCTGCCAGCGGGAAGGGGGGAGCCCCGCCCTGCCAGCGGGAAGGGGGAAGGAACCCTGCCCTGCCAGCGG
>NC_090751.1:34518387-34530887 GCF_036898095.1 Palaemon carinicauda
CAGTATCCTGTGACACTACCACAATATGTTCCGCGGTTGAATTGACTATGCTTAATACCATACGGGTATCTGCTTCCTCATGGTCAGACTCCATGCTATCTAACTGTATGCCCAAAGAGGATGAACGGACATCCATGGGGTCTTCAAATGCCCCAGAGACAACAATAATCTTATCTTGAGGTGCATTTTTGATGAGAGTATCACCAAGGAGCTGCTGCAGAGCAATCTTGTTATCATTTATGCTCAAAAAGCTTTTGAAGTTGTCACCTTGAGGCAGGTTTACTTCTGGGGAAATTACTTTTGGCACCGCTTTGCGTTTTTGTTTTCTTTTTCCTTGTTTGTCTTTGGATTTAGAGGCCCTAGCACTTCGTGTGTCATCTTTGATGGAAGTTCCATCATAGCGGTCCATCACAATGTCTATCCTTGTGCTTGGAAACTTATATACCCCCTTGCAGTACTCTGTAGCAAATTCTCCGAATGTACTAATCGATTTAGTTGAAACCCTGTAGACATACGCCATCCCATCAACAACATGCTGTGAAGAAGTGGGGTCTATTTGGGGAACAATTTGGGAAGGCTGAACTTTTGCAGTTTCACAAATGTTGTTGACTAGATCTGACTTGTTTCCTTTCCTCATGGTCTTATCTGTATAAAACAGTGCAATGGGGACAGACATCATTTCTGAGCCACCATACATTATGGCCATGAATACATACAGACCTTCAGGTACTGATGCATATGCATTCTCCTCTGTAAGTTCGGCTTTCTTATTTGGAGTATGCTGTAGTATCAAATTCCTTAAATATAGTGCAACATGAACCATCTGGACCATTTCATTTTCATTATATGCAGGTAGTTTCAAAGCATGTTCATCAATAGAACCAGTGTTCAAAATTTCACAGACATCTACCTGGGATAACGAAGAAGAGATAAGGAGATCATCTTCAAGTTCTGTACCTTGGCGAGGAATAATAGTTATATCAGGCAAGAGTTTTGTAAGTTTGTACTTAAAGAATGCACGTCTTGATTCATAATAATAAGGTACCACCAAAGACTGTTCATTACATAGGTCTTGAAATCGACTCCAGCATTCAGATACTAAAACTGCTTGACCCCGACACGTGCGCCATTGAATTTCCAGTTTCAGTTGATTGAATATAGCGTTATGAGAAGCTTGGCTTATGCTACTTTCCTCACTGCATACTGTTACACGAGCTCGATTACGTAAACATAGTGAGTGATAAAGGACATCACCAGCTATAGCATCCCGAGCAGATTCCAATCTTGCCATAAGTTCAAAATCACCCATAGCAATGTTTTGTAACTTTTCGTGCATACTGAATGTTCTGGCACATGACAGCTCACCACTTTCTACCCCAGAACAACATAACACACAGTGAGTGCCCTTTATGTAAGTTTTGGCCTGACTTCTAAGGAATACTCTTCCAGAATTATCCAAACCACCCATGTCCATATCAGTAGCGTCTGCATTATCAGAAAAACGGTCGAGTTTAAGTTTGCTCATGAAATTAGGCCTACATTCACGGTGCCATACTAGCTTGGGATGATCAGTTTCCTGAAAGATATCATCTAGTATAGCCAAAGCCACTGTTATGCAGGCTGGCCTCTCTACCTTGTTTTTCCAGAGTTCACATTGTGATTTTATGTCTTGAATATTTGTAACATCAGAAACAGGCTTATTTTTCCTAAACTTTGTCTTTGGGTCCTTCTTATCATTTTGACAAACAAAGCACTTCTGCTCATAATCAAACCGTGCTGGGCGCTTGGCCGATGACGCCATATCCCTAGTTATTATACTTCTACGATGCAGTTATTTCACAACCTATTGCTGAAATGAGAACATATTATTACCCCAAACTATCTATACTAATATAATTTATATGAAAACATCATAAACGTTGTCCTGTAAAATGAATAATCAGTTTGATTTTGTGAATATTTAAACAAAAAATGTAGAAATTCAAAAAATAAAGGGCAATGTTAACGTATACATTTTAGTGGCCATCTTGAATTTAAGACTACACAAATTCATAAAATCAATAAAATTACTTGAAATAGACTCGTTTAGTCCCAAACAGTAAAAACAGATAATTTTGTTCAATGAAATGGACAAAATATTGTTATCTTCGCAGAAATGGTACGAAATGGCGGCCATCTTTAAATGGACGCCATTTTGAGCCATTTCTGTTCATTTTTCGCTTTGGCACCATGTTGCAATGGATTTGTCATGTCAAAATCTCCCAAGATAGAAAATTTCATAATTTTGGCAGAAAAACTACCACCCCAATGGAATTTTTAGTTTTGGACCCTGACTACCATCCCCGACCCCCACTTGGCCAGCAACTCTCCCCCCCCCCCCCCCCACTCAGTTCCCATCTCTCGTCATCTAACCCCTCTGGTAGTAGGGAAACCTTTTGTATTTGTAATTTTTGTTTCTTAAATTTTCATTGATCATTTATTTTCACCTTTTTTATTATTAAGGTTGGATATATATACTTTTTCATCCCACCTATTATTCATACGAGTTCTTTATCGTCATTCTTTTTCATATTACTTATATGAAAATAAATATTTGAAAGTTTTGTGTCGCAGAAAACAATGAATATTGGACTCGGTTGATTTAATATGATTTCATATGAATCTATTTCAATAATAAGGGAATAGAGATGACATATTTTTGCCAAGAATCATGAAAAAGAGAGGATTTGGATTTGCATAAAAGTCAATTCTTTAAGAAGTCCTCTTTTAAATTTAATTTGTTCTTTACGACCATAGACTTGGTTATTGCTAATTGCCTCGAAGAATTTTAAATCTTCGCTAGGAAATATTGTCTGATTGTTCGTGTGCTTAAATGATAAAGGCATATTGAAGCAAAAACACACCTGAGTCATGACATTGCGGTTGCATATCTCTCTATTTCGAAGTTACTACTGTACTGTATTCATAATTGTTTTAGTTTGGAAGCCTTAGAAGTTCACCTCATACTGTATGCTGCCTTTTTTGTTTCTTTCTTTGTTCTCACAATTCTTACTTTCTCTCATGTATCTCACATTTGTCTGCATCAATATCAGTAAGGGAGGAAATTATTAGAAAATTGATAAAATGCTTAAGAAATTCTATTCTCTAAAGCGCCATATTGTCTTTTTCTTGTGTGTTTGAAATTAAAACTTTAGCTGTGCTATGTTAGAAATTAAAAGCATACTTTAGTGACAAACATATTAATAAATTGAGAGATAAGAGCTTACAGATCATTAAATTGCCTCAGCTATTGCCTTTTAGCGATCTATATTCGTCTTTTATGATCAAAATCATGCATGCACTTTGACTTAGCCATTAATTAAAAAAAGTTTAAAGGTAACTCGTGAGCGGCTTAAGCAATGGACAGGGACCAGTCATTACACTTGTGCACAATATCCGAGATACCTAACAAACGACTAAATGTAGTAATGGAAGCATCAGAAAATGGAATGTTTAAATTTTGCTATCATGGTTTAACTCTCTACTCTGACAATATTATGATCACAATAATAGCTAGAAAAAGGAAAAACTGTCCAAATTGAATGGAAAGGTTGCTCACTTATGGGTTTATATGAAGGGCTACTTACGTGCACGAGCTCACTCACTTAACAACATTGATTGCCACCGAGAAAGATCAGAGATATCAATATATATAAGACTAAACATATGGATATCCTGAAAAGGCAAAATTCTGTACACATATATGCCCATATGAAGTCTGTTAAATAGGCACTATTGAAGGAAAGGAAGGTAAACTAACTAAGAAAAAACATGATGAAGAGAAATATAAATAAGGAAGACAAAACTAGAAAGACCTCTTTGCACCATTCATTATACATAAAAATTAATATTCAATTTGTATATAAATGATAAGATAGAAAACGCTTATAACCGCATGTAATATGTTGGCAAAGGCAGCCAACCGTTGAGATACTACCCCTGGAGAATTGTTGCGTTCTTTGACTAGCCAGATAGTACTTCATTGGACCCCTCTCTGGTTACAGCTCATGTTTCCTTTGTCTACACATACACCGAATAGCGTGGCCTATTTTTTACACATTCTCCTCTTTCCCATACACCTGACAACACTAAGCTAACCGAAAAATTATTCTTCCCTCAAGGGGTCAACTACTGCATTGTAATTTTTCAGAGGCTGCTTTCCACTTCGCAAGAGTAGATGAGACTCTTTAGCTATTGTCAGCAACTGTTCTAGTAGAAGGACACTCCCAAATCAAACCGTTGTTCTGTAGTTTTGGGTAGTGTCAAAACCTCTGTACCATGGTATTCTACTGTTTGGGTTAGAGTTCTCTTGCTTGAGGGTACACTCAGGCCCATCATTCTTTCTGTTTCCATATTTTCTTTCCTCACTAGCCTGTTTCCTTTTGGAGCCCTTGGGTTTATATTCTCTTTTTCTAAGTAGGGGTTTAGCTTGGCTAAGCAATGATAATAAAGGGTGAGAGAGAGGTCTGTGCAGTTGGCTCACACCTGCATTAATGCTTAGTAGATTCGTACTGATAGAAGGGATTTCGTTTGATAGTTTAAGAAATGGAAATTACGCCATTATCCAAGAATTGCCTTTTCAAAGCATGAAGCGTGAAGTAAAAGATAATGATTGGAAAAGTATTAAATTAAAATCTCATGATAGAGACGACAGGCGATACTAACCGAGGATCTTTGCGTCAATAGCCTAGGAGGAAATGATGACCATGAAGATGGTATTTCCTAATTGAAAAATAAAACGAAACGAGCGCTCTGACTACCGTAAAAAAACGATGCGATATATATATATATATATATATATATATATATATATATATATATATATATATATATGTATATATATATGTATATATATATATATATATATATATATATATATATATGTATATATATATATATATATATATATATATATATATATATATATATATATATTATATGAATATCCTTTGAGTGTTATTTCTCTATAAGAATTAAAAACATTAACGAACTGAGCGTAACTCTGCAGTTGTCTCTCACTCTTCCTCGATTTATTCAGACTACATCCGTGACCCTTCTTTTTATTGTAGTATCTTTTTTTTTTTTTTTTGTATCAGGGGAAGGGAGTCGATGTATTGTGTCATCGGAGGTCTGTTGTTTGTCCCTCTACTCCTTGTTTGTTTTTCTCTTTGTCCTTATATTTTTTATCGTTTTTTTTTTATTGGTCCCTCTTCGTCAGCTCATCCATTCGCCCAGATAACCATGAAGAGAAACTGCCATTCTATTATTATTTGATTATGCTAACTTATATCGTAGCGAATTATGAACGGGAATTACAATTATACACAACTGTTGACAACTCGGAGCTTTAATGGTTTATCTAAAAGTCTGAGATACTTTATTAATATAACTGTATAGAGATTAGTTTGCATGGGAGTAGAACATGTTGAGGACTGGGTGATTGGGGTGGATCTGGTTTGGAGTGTAGGACTTCTGAGCTTTATAATTTATGAAATATGCTAGCATATAATTATTTTCCCATGTCAAAATATTAAAATGGCTTTGCTACGAAGATAATTTTAAGATAGAAGTTATCTTGATCTTTATAACGCTTATATCTTCTTGAGGAACTTCCTAACCATTTTGATGACATTAAGTAACATTCAATATTTACTAAATCATTGTCAAATATGACGTAAAGTTTTATCTCTTTAATATTCAAATAGTTTTGCCAAGGCATTTTGGTATCAATTCTCAGGTTCATTTAATTTACAATAATTTCCAAAGTTTATTCATTACTGTTAGTAATACCTGTAGACATTAATGTCTCGCCAGGACCCATTGCCATAATATGTGCAAGCGTTTGGTATATACTTAACCGAGTGTGAAAATGCTTCTTCTTTCACTTAGATTTAGAAATGAAATTCTTAAATTTTCCCAGGAGACTCATTTGTTTCTTGTATAAAGGCAAGTCAAGACTGCCAATCTTAAAATGTGATGTTCCTTCAAGCAAGTACCTTTGCTATTAAAAGGGTCGATAAAAAGAATGGGTGGTCAAGAACTGAGTGGTAATGTTATTCATTTTTTCATTATTAGTATAATGAATGCATTTATTTGATTATTGAAAAGGTTGAAAACTTGCAATTCAACAGAAGCCACTAATGCGTGATCACTGGCCATGGGCTCGTGGTGGCTCTAGCTAAGCATGGCTGTCACGTGGTTAGCTTAACGCCCAAGTAAGATGTTTGCAAAAGGTACTTTTCGTTTGCTTTTTCATAGTCTTGAAACCTAATTAAAACGTAATTTTTATTATTTCATCCTATTCGTCTTCAGCAACGAACAAAAAACTATTCCTTGGGAACTAATATATAAGATTTTGGATATTTTGTATGTTTATATTTTGGTCATCTCTATTCTCTATATCAACTCACTAGCTAAATCTATATTTGAATACCCTTATTTTGATAGAATATCAAACAATAAGACATAAGTATTTTACTTAAGCACCCAAGATGATTCTTCCTAACACGTGAAATGTAAAATTTCTCAGAAATTATGTTTAGGGATGGATATCGAGGTTTTTTTTTTTTTGATAATGTTCCTGGTACTTTTTATATAATCTTTCTTTATATCTGCTCTAGATTGGATTTATGACCTTATCGTCGTTAAAAGAGCAATTCGACTTGATCAGATGCCTTGTATCTTACCATCACCTGAAGTTTCTTTAAATGTTATGACAGTACCAATCTTTAACTGGTCATTCATCTCAGCTAACGGTTTTTATTTATTTTCTTGAATAGTGATGTATTCCAAACTGTATGTGAATTCTTTAATACTGAGTAGCTCAATCTATTTTACTTTATTTATTATTATTTTTTTATTAGGCTGCTTCTGTAATGGAGCCCTTGAAGGTCGTATCGTTAAGATATTCAGATTGGGGTTAAAATTAGGATGACAATAATGAAAATAGTAATAATATAAATTTGAAACTTCTTTTATAAGTGATTAGCGGTGGAGTGCAGGAATACGTGTTGAGGGCTTCCTCATTTTAAATTGATCAAAACTATCATTCTTATTGAAATTATTTTCGTTTTAATTTAAAAACCACTAAAAGAAACTATAAAGTTCTCAATGAACCAGCATCACGGGTGGAAAAGTGGAACACTTATTTGTCCAGCGTGTGGATATGTAAAAGAAAAGGATGAAGATTGGGTAAGATGTGAATGTGCGTAGTGGCACCAAGAAAAGCGTTTTTCTAGATGGGATCGAAGATGTTAGAATTAAGCAAATAAAGGGCCCTTGTATGAATCATATTGATAAACTGAATTTGATAGCGAAAGAGAATTCAAAGAAGGAGATAGTGATGATGATTGAAATGATACGGGGAATCGAGCGGCGAGATGATGTTCTTGTTTAGTAAAAAATATATGAAGATCCAGGTGGCTAAGCAATCTTGCCCGGTGGCTTCAACTTAAAAATTTATAATTCTATAGGGAAAGTTTGGGTTATTTGGAGTTAACTCGAGAATTGATAATCTCAGAAAAAATATTTAGTTATTGGATTTATCTATGAAAATATGTCTACTCAAATGAAAAAGTCAACTTGGAATGATAGAGATTAAGGAAAGATCCAGTTAGTTATAAGCTCTGTTAAACATTTGTATTTAATAAACGGTAAATGCCTGGCAACATTCATGCCAGGATTTTTACCGTTTTAAGATCAGATATATTGACGTAAAAAAGTGTGATATTACGGTCACCAACCTGTAAAAGCTAATAACAAAGTAAGATAGAATTAATGCACAGAAGAATAATCAAATTGTTGATACGAGGTCGACATCATGTTGAAATGTCTTGTGTGTGTGTGTGCGCGCGGAGTTAGTAGAGATGATTCAGTGAATAGAATAAAGGACATGGTAGAGTATGCACTTACAAAAAAGAAATGTGAAACTGAAACCAATGATTAGGACCTTTAACGTTTATAATGTAGAGGACGATGTAGATAATGAACTAGTTGACAGAAATGGTTATATGACGGTTCTTATTTACTCATACCAGGCTCGTCAACAAGAAGAGAAGACGATGTATTGACGAGCTTAGAAAATTTGCGGGTATAGCCTGTCGTAGAAAGACCATAAACAGACAAGAGTGGAAGGACATGTCTGAGGCCTTTGTACTGCAGTGGATTATCAACGACTGATGATATATATATATATATATATATATATATATATATATATATATATATATATATATATATATATATATATATATATATATATATATATATATATATATATATCAAGTAAGCCATATATTTTTGATACATTAATGTTTGGATTCTCTTAAAGACCTCGGGATCAGTGTCCCAGGCGAAATCACACAAAGACAACAGCTTCTGACATTGACATACCACTTGGCCACGAAAAAAGATAAAAGTCACTGACAATTCTTTTGTACTTATACCTGTCAAATTCAGGTTATTTGTACTTAGAATTGAAATCAACCCATCTTCACCATCGTAGCTAATTGGTATGTTTGTGACCTGGCATTCGATTAATGATAAATTTTGCACATTTAGACGTGTTTTTTCATATTCAAATAAGCCATATATTTTTGATACATTAATGTCTAGATTTTCTTATATATATATATATATATATATATATATATATATATATATATATATATATATATATATATATATGTGTGTGTGTGTATATATATATATATATATATATATATATATATATATATATATATATATATATATATATATATATACATACATATATATATATAAGAAAATCTAGACATTAATGTCTAAATTTTCTTATATATATATATATATATATATATATATATATATATATATATATATATATATATATATATATATATATAGTGTGTGTGTGTGTGTGTGTGTGTCTGTTCGAGAGTACGCTGGATGATGGACTATGAACAATTGCATGGCAAATATGACGAGTAGAGGCAGCCATAATAATTCACAGGAACCCCGAGAAGTTAAGACGTTCCTTTGGCTTTGCGAGCCGAGACGGCCGTTCATCTCTGGGGGTCTCTGGCGGCTGAGTCCCTTTCGTTGTAACGACGGCCTTATGCCGTGAGATACGGAGTCTCGGGAAATGATTTGTTTAAAAGGAGGATGTGGATCATGATTGCCTCTGTCACATTTCTTCTGGTTTTCTCTGCTATCCCCTGATGGACTTCGCTTGGGAAAAGACTTGAGGGCGGAGTTTATGGGAGTTTTGTTTGTTTGTTTTGCTCTTGTTTACCCGTTTTGTCTTTATTGTTTCATAAGGAAAAGGAAGGTCATTCAAGTAAGTGAAACATTATGATGAGACGAATTTACCTGTTGGTCTGAGGTCTTATGGTTTTACTTTTTTGTTTAGAATATTCTTTGTTATCTTGATAAGATCACTTCATCAGTTGTCTTGTCTCTTATTGTATTTTGATACTTATCAGAGCTAAAAAAAAAATCATATATAATATTTCAGTTCCCAAAGTGTGTATTAGGGTATTATACTGATGCAAATATTCTACTGTATGTTTTTAAAACATCAAGGCTAAGTTATATTTTGCTCAAAGTAATTTGACAAGTAAGATTTTGCTTTTTTTTTTTTTTATTAATATGCATCCGCAGAAAATTTAGTTTTTTCAATGATGTATCTAGTATCTCAGTTGAGCTAAGAGGAAAGTTAAAACAAGAACTCTTTATTCTTCTTAAATGATATTTCAATATTGATCAGTGGTATTGCCTATTTTTTATAAAAGGAAGTAGGAATTAAGCAATTTGACCCAAATATAAACTTGCATGTCTCGTGTCAGAAGGCGATACATATGTACAGTTGGAATCAAAAGAACGCCGACACTCTGGGGAAATCGTTCGTCAGATGTCTCTAGTGTTCCCATGACAAAACAGATAAGGTGTTGCTCTTCTTACTACTGCTATGAAATGGGTGGAGCCTTCTCCAACCTTAGTGAACCAAAGACAGAAAAGGGCTGTCTTTGTTAGGAAAAAACATACAAAAGTTACAAATCGGGTTGCCATATTTCAATTCTTTATTATCATTTGACGTCTCAAAGATCCAGTGCAAATACAAAACACACACATTATATATATATATATATATATATATATATATATATATATATATATATATATATATATATATATATATATATATATATATCTATATATATATATCTATATATATATATATATATATATATATATATATATATATATATTTATATATATATATATATATATATATATATATATATATATATATATATATATATGTGTGTGTGTAATACCAATTTTCGTGCCATTTTCTCGGACCAGGGTTCGATTCCTCGGCCGACCAGAAGTTATTATCTTTTGGGTTGATTCCCCCTTGGTTCTCTGATCCCGAGGTATAAAGAGAATCCAGATATTAAGGGAGTATAATATATGGCTTATATAAATATGAAAAACACATCTAAATGTGCAAAATTTATCATTATATATATAATATATTTAAAATATATATCTATCTATCTATCTATCTATCTATCTATCTATATATATATATATATATATATATATATATATATATATATATATATATATATATATATATATGTGCGTGTGTGTGTATGTGTGTGTGCGCGTGTGTGTGTAGAAATCACAAAAGCTAACACGCGATGAGCATAAAATAATTAAGTATTATAGCCACGAAAGGAAAAATGAAAACACAAACTCAGTTCTCCTTTTGTGACTATAATAAATAAATAAATACATATATATGCATACATATATACACACACACACACACACACACATATATATATATATATATATATATACATATATACATATATATATATATATATATATATATATATTTATATATAAATATATATATATATATATATATATATATATATATATATATATATATATATATATATATATATATATATATGATAACTTGAATAAAATAGCAGACAGCTTAAGAGCTCAGAAGTCAGTGGTCTTTAAAAAAACAAAGGAAAAATAGCATTTGTGTCTACACCTCCATAAGCATCAACATCCATGAAGAGTGTCTTAATTCTATATGACTTAAATGCTAAACTAGTTAATTTAGCCTTAGAAATACAGGAATGAGGAAGATCTAGCCTCTCAATAATCTACTTAGTCTGTTATGGTCAGCTATATCAAAACGTAATTATACGAAATCCCCTTTAATGTTTTATTCCCCCATAAATTAATTTATCATAGAAATTAGCAACATAGTAACAGGTAAGAAAATAATACCCAGCAAGCACACACACACACACACACACACACACACACACACACATATATATATATATGTATATATATATATATATATATATATATATATATATATATATATATATATATATATATATATATATATACACACGTGTGCTCGTGTGTGAAGGTACCCCGTTCCTACTCTTCCCGTAAGCTAACTTTCGTTTTGACATTCCGATTGCGTATCAATCTTTTAGGGTTCCTGATGAAGGGCAACAAACTCTTTCCTCAGAGTTTTCGTTTGGCCAGTTCCTCTCCTCCAGCCGTTGCGCTTCTTAGTCGTATTTCTTTTGACGAACATCTTGAAGTCGTTTACTAACGACGGAACCCAATTGAACCATTGATCCCTTTGCAATTAAAATATCCTTTTTATAATGACTGTAAGAGGTCTCGTGTCTCAAATTACCTCTCCTGATGATGATAATTTAGATTGACCCGCCTATATACAAGGCGGACCACGGCCCCTTGTGTTGGCAGCCCGTAAGGGGAATGGAGCGCTGGTTATATCTTTTAAAAGCTGTTACTTGTGTGGGAAGACAGATGATGGTGAGTCTGACACAAAATGACGACCGAAGCTGGAGCCCAAAGTTCAAATCCGGGGCGCAGTAAACCAAAAATCTCCAATCCCAAACCCGTTCCTTCGTCAGTCCTAGACAATTATTTTTCTTATAAGCACATGCTAACAGGAAGACGTCCAATTGGAGTGTCTCTCCTTAGAAGTTCTTCCTTTTAGAGGAAAATAAATTACTTCAGATTGAAGAATTTCAGCTTTCTCTGGTCCTTCAATATTCTCTACTTCTGTGTAGTTTCCGCCTTATTCTGCACAATCTTTATTTCTGGATCTTCAACATTATGGACTTTACTTTCTCATTCCAAATCCGCACAATTGTAAAGTGATCTACAAATAATAACTGGTTCTCCTTTTCGGATTCTTTATTTCTTCTCTCCCGTTCTCCTTCCTGTCTCCCTCTTCTTCCTGTATTTTCTGTCCGAATCCTTTCAAATAAATATGATATTAGTCTTCAAGATTCTTGTTTTGCTTTTCATGAATGCCTTCCTGATTCCACTTGTCGTTGATCCCTTTCTTCTCAGAAGAAAGAAGTCTTCAAAACAAGAATCTTGAATACTTCTTCTTTCTC
>NC_090751.1:34535887-34538387 GCF_036898095.1 Palaemon carinicauda
CAGGTACCCTTTGACCACGTGAAGGCCTCCTGTGTAGGAAGCTACTTTCTCGTCCATGTTGGTGGTTGGTCTTGTCACTAAGTGTCTCTAAGAATTGGAATGAATTCGTTTTCCGTCGAGACTTTCACTTATTTTTAATGATTTTTGTTGTTGGTGTTATTGGCTTTGCTTAGAAATTTTGAATATTAACAGTTGAGGGTCAAATTCATGTCATTCTTCTTTATTTCTAATCTGAAGATTTCTTAAAGAAACAAGTTATTCGTTTTCTTTTATTTTTCGGTCTTTGCCAACTTGTGTGCGAAATATTTTGACTATTTTTATAACCACAATCTGCAAGTTCTATTTATTTTTATATAATATATGCTGACATTACTAGATAAACTGAAAATTATTTTGATATCACTGCAGTGAAATATCAAATTTCGGTCCAGATAATTTTCAGAAATGTCAACATTTTGGATTTCATAAAAGGTTCGTTATCTCTATATTAGTTACCTCAGATAATGTATAGCAGTATTTACTTTTCTGGTATGGTCGTTTTTCTTTGAAATCTGACTTCCAATAAACACGTGTTCTTATATTACCATTTCCTGATATCAAACCGATCACTGTAATATTTTATGTATTTATTTGCTAAAGCTGTAATTATATAGATACTCTTCGTTAAAGTAATCCTTTATTTTGTTCCAATCATCGTTCTTTTCAATATCAATGGAATCTATAAAAGTATATTTACTTTAAAATCGGTACAATAAAAACTGCCACTGGATAGCAAGCTTTTCTTGAACCTCCGTAGCTGAAGAATTTAGAGTAAAATATTGGATATTAATTTATCAAATAAGCATTAGTATTTATCCTCTATTTTGCACAATTCACATATCTGTAAAACGCATTAGATGGATCACTTGGGGAAAATTTGACTTTATCAGCTTGGGCCATGTTGTTGCATGAATACTGTATATTTATTCTAAATAGCAATAGTAATTTGTTATTCAAAATCTCTTTGAATTATAAAACTATTACTTTTAACCAATATCGTCGGTTTTACACTTTTCATTAACTTTTTTCGTAATTATCAACTTGAAAATTTATGTTCGGTTTTACAATTGAACGTATCTTTCTGATAGTTTTCCATGGCTGTTGTCACACTTTACTGTAAGTCGTTGCAGAATCGTGATTTTTACGTCCAATTTCTGCAAAGAAAAAGAAGAGTTTATGAGAATGAATTTTGTTTATAGATTTTTTTTTTTTTTTTTGTAATAGGATTTAATAACAAATCCTGTTTAAATAATATGTAAAAGACTTAGCGATGAACAATACACACAGAAGTGTACACTTGAATAAAACTCGCCTGCTTGTAAATTAGATACACTATACATAAAAATATACATATGAATAGAAATTAACAATTGAATTAAACTCTCTTACTTATAAATCATATACAATATACATAGAATTATACATTTGAAAAAGACTCTCCATCTTGTAGATTATACAAATGTATATAGAAATGTACAGTTGTATAAAACTCTCCTGCTTATAAATTATATACAATATACACAAAATGTAAACTTGAATAAGACTTGCCTGCTTATAAAGTATATAGAATATACACAGAAATGTACACTGAATAAGACTCCTCCTTAGAAATTATATAAAAAAAACGTTCTGATACGTTTACAAAGTACTCATTCCCCACAACCTAACAACACCCAGATTCAATAGTACACAAGGTAAAATTCATTGTTTGTAAATCCCCATTGACCCAGGTTTTAATCTAAGGTTCTTTGTGTAGGTGTTAAAAAAACTGATTATTTTATTCGATTGCAAGGCGTATGTGTATGCTGGTTGTTTTAACTGTTTGTAGGTACATTATGCTTATAACCTAGTTTGAGGGTAGGGAAGTACATACCTATATACGCACAAGATTGCATATAATATAAACATGTGGATATATTATACAAATATATGTGCACACACACACACACACACACACACACACACACACATATATATATATATATATATATATATATATATATATATATATATATATATATATATATACTGGTTAAATAGAACTCCATTCAGGCTCACCAAAAAAACGGAAACTGCAACTTACAGTAGTTCTGTTTAATATCTGGATCTGTGCTAACAGATCTTTCAGCCATTATCTTAAAGGCATTCAACATGGTTACAATGATTGGACAATGGCATTATACTTCAGTAGAAAGGGTATGATAGCAGAGATAAAAGATCATGTCTAAAAAGCAATGTGCGCGTGTATTTATGTATGTATGAGAACCTGAGTAAATGGAAGTTTTGTGCTTCGCCTTTAATTGTGTCACGGTTATTAGCTAATCATGAAATTGCTGCGTATGAAAATGGCATTCCTGATGCAGTGATTCGCTTTTCATTAATAGGAAAATGAACGATCAGCAAGCAGAAGGTGATATCTAAAACAGATTGCTAAAGGGGTATTTTCTGCTGGGACGAAATT
>NC_090751.1:34545887-34555887 GCF_036898095.1 Palaemon carinicauda
TATATGCGTTATTTGATAATATTTCCATGTTCCTTGTTTAAATCAAATGAAAGGGAAGATTCCTGTTAATTGAAGATTATCCACAGCTATTTATGTTGTCCTTTTATGAAAATATTTCGGTCATCTAAGAAGATTATGCATATTATCGCAGGAGATAAAACAAGCCACGTGGAATTCTGAAAATTCCCCGAAAGTCTCTTGTATTTTGTTTTTTTTTCCTGTATTTATATAAGTAATTCTCAACTAAGATCATAATAATTGCGTTTATTGTGTAAAAAACTGCACCTATTATCCAACATAATTCGATTTTTTTTTCCGGATTTGAAAAAAAGGATTCTCAAATAAGATCATATAAAAAAGGTGCATTTATTGGCCAAATAAACTGCACCTATTCTCCCACATGTTCCGAAATGAATATTTTTTTTTGTTTTTGTAAAACCAATTCGCAAATAAACTTACAAGAAGCTGTGTTTATTGCGAAAAGAAACTGCATCTACTCTGTATTTTCTGTCTATCTCATGTAATTCAGTCGTTGACTATCAAACACAATTTCTTGGTTAAGGGATATTGACATTGCGAAGGTCTGGTTGGAATTTACTTTAGTATGTAATAAAGCATAGAATGAGTACGTTACAAATATATTACTAGAGAGAGAGAGAGAGAGAGAGAGAGAGAGAGAGAGAGAGAGAGAGAGAGAGAGAGTTTCTTTTTGGTGATTATCTATACTATGCGTAAGATAAAAAAGATGGAATTGTTTGATATTGAAAAAGAATTATTCGTACGAAAGGTCACACTACCTATTGTATATAGAAACATCTCGTCCATAATAGTTAAATTTATGATGGCTTCTTGCTCATTTATTCCCAAAACAGCGACTAAATTCAAGAAGAGAATGGTTAGGAATTTTGGGGATATTAAAAGGAAAAACTCGTTATTTAGTAACAATTATCCTTAATATTTGTTTAGGTTAGATCTAAATAGCATCTTTACTGTACTGTATATTACGTTTCTCTATTACTACGGAAATGAGCAAAATCATTTACAATCCTTAATTCTTAATGGCCAGTTAATAGCGGCAATCGTCATTACGGTGCACTTCACGTAGGCAAAAAAAAAAAAAAAAAAAAAAAAATCCATGTTCTTTAAGAATACGACTGTTTCATTATTTATGTCACATACATTCATCACTAATCTACCCTATCAGCCCTATTAGAGGAATTAATTAATGGAAAATATATTGCTGCACGGTTGCATTAGACGACTGCATATCTTTGTTGCCTCCAGATTTTCAGTTCCCCCGCTGAATTAAGCCATTTGTGTTTGCCATGAGTGAATCAGTATTATAATCTATTTGCTAAATGATTCGTCATCTTATTTTCTTGCTGTTTTCTTAGTTTCACATGCATATTTCATTTTCTTAGTCTCACTTGCTTATTCAACACTTAGTTTCACTTACAAATTTTATTATATTATTTTCACTTTCAAATTTTATTCTCTTGCCCTTATATTTTTATGAGTTTATTTGATTGGTATGCCGTCAGTTTCATGGTAGATTTTTATGGTATTCTTTTAATCTCAATATTTATTTATTTGCTATTCGCTCATTTTCCCTGACATTTGCTTAATGTTTCCACTCTTTTATATGTATATTTGCTTGATATTACTTCAGTTTCCCAAGTACATTTTCCAAATATTACTTCAGTTTTTCATGTGTGTTTGTTTAGTATTTCCTCAGTTTCACAGTCATTGCGTTAGTTTCACATGTATTTTTTATTGTATTATGTCAGGTTCACCAGTATATACACTAAATATCACTTCACTTTCTCAAGAATATTATCTTAATATGTACAATTTCACTTGTATATTTGTTTCACATTCCCTCAGTTCCACAGGTGTATGTGTATAGTAGAGCGTCAGTTCCACGTATATATATATATATATATATATATATATATATATATATATATATATATATATATATATATATATATATATATATATACGTATATAAAATATATATATATATATATATATATATATATATATATATATATGTATATAAAATATCTATATATATATATATACGTATAATATATATATATATATATATATATATATATATATATATATATATATATATATATATATATATACGTATATATATATATATATATATATATATATATATATATATATATATATACGTATATAAAATATATATATATAAATATATATATATATATATATATATATATATATATATATATATATATATATATATATATATATATATATATATATATATATGTGTGTGTGTGTGTGTGTGTGTGTGTGTGTGTGTGTGTGTGTGTTTCATATTATATTAGATAAACTGCTTGATAGTCCGTCAGTATTACTGGTATATCTACTTCTTACGTCAGTTGTAAATGTATATTTGCTTGATGTTCACATAGTTTCACAACTATATTTATTTGGTTTCCCATCAGTTGCATTTGTATATTTACTTGATGTACTAGTTTCACATTTTGATTCCTTTTGTTCCTCTGATGTTCACCTAGATTCACAGGTATGTCCGCTTAATATTCCTGCTGTTTCAGTTATTGGTTTAGTGTTCGTTCAGTTATGCAAGTATATTTTCTTTTTTAACTGAACATTTGCTTGTTAGTTTCTCAGTTTCACAGGTATATTTTGTTCTTTCTTAATTTCACTGACACGTTACTTGCTTCTTCTTAGTTTTGAATGTATTTATTTATGTTTTATCTTTTTATCGAATAGCATTAGTCAGTTAGGCTAATCTCGTTGATTAAACCCATTTTCATATCAAATTAGCTTATAAAATGCAACGTAAATCTTACTAATACTTAGTTAATGTTTTCAGTTGACATTATATCAAATAGCCTAGTATCTACTTACAGGCTGCATTAGAAGTAAAAGGAAACTAGTCATTCATCGGAGATATTGCTATATGTTCTGTAAAACAGACTGACCAAATGTGTCTCACAATATCCCAGAAATCACTGTGGTTTAGAAATTGTCTACTGGATAGCTGGAAGGAAAACACTATTGACAATTCTAACTAGAGCACCTCACTTCCTAAATAAGAGTAAGCAAAGAAGTAGAGAGACGATTGAGAGGATTCATTCCTCTGTTGTAAAGACTAAAGATCATCCACGTAGGAAGACTAGCCTGTTCATGATTCTCACCAACCAAAGCAGGAGAACTGTTTCACGCAACGGAAGACATTTGTTGTATTGTAAATAGCCATATTTCGTCTCTGTTTTGCATAGATTTTGAAGCATAACGTTTTTGTTCATTCTAAATTTGTTGATAGATTTGGAACCTTACCAGTGCAATATTATTCCACAAAGCATGAATTTATTGCTTAATGTAACCGTAGCGCCTAGTGATTACTGCCCAGAACTGGATAGAATTTTCTTAGATTCATAAAGCTCTCTCCTTTTTTTAACAACAACCAAATTTTCTGCTTTTCACATTAGACAAAGACTATTTCACAATCAATACAAATTATACATAAAGAATTTCAGAGACTAGTGATGCTTTTGAATATAATTCGTGACTATTTCAAAAACTAAGTAATTTTTGTGCCGTTTTCGTAACTTCAGCACCGAGTAATACTTTTCACGAAGAAAGGCCGAATTCATTGAAAATCAGCGCAGATTACTATTCTTCAATTGCTGCTTTCTTTTCACCTTGAGATGACACCCACGCGAAAGTAGTTTCTTTTCTTGCCAGAGGGCAGAAACCAGAACTCCAACTGGTTTTACTATAATGGTGTATTTTAGATGGATATGTTTCACAAGAATAGACTCAAACTGCGACCCACTGAGTTTTGTTAGGTAAAGTGTACGAAATACCTTAGAGTGAAATTTAGATTTCATGTACATTTTCTGAACGTATTCACTGCCAGTACATGTTCGAAATTCACATATTCTTACCAAAGTAAGCTTAAGCAATATCACAGTAAATTTACACGAACGTTTCACAAAAATCGTACTTAAAAAATACACAAAATATAATCTTCCCTCATCAAAAAACTAGAAATAAATACTTTCACTCACACGATCACCGTCATGAAAACAACCGATTAAATAGAACTTCCACCGTATTTGTTTCCGGTCGCAATTCCATTTATCCCGTTGTGTGGCTTATCGCAGTAAACAACTCATTAGCTCACCGTAAACAAGTGACAGGTGACCCTCGCGCAAACAACGCCACCGAGACGCGACATGGCACTGAGCATATGGTAAGTAGTTCATGTTGAGGCAAAAGTGAGCTGGACGGTGGGGGTTAAGGGAGGGGAAAGAGGGTAGTTCGGGGCTGTAAAGGTGGGGGGAGGGAGATTATGGGGGAAGCAATATAACGTGAAAATATATCGAATTGTACAGCGACTAGGTATGGTTATATTGTAGGGAACATTTGTAAGAAATAAACCGAAAACCGCTTGTATAGATGGTAAATAAATCGTACTTACCTTAAAAATAATTTCATCGAATAATGAAAATGGAAAATTATTACTAATTAATCATATTACAAATGAAATTAGCAAGAAATCAAGATCGAAATTGTTCAATGTTATAATCTACCTTAACTACTCACTATTTGCGTAATTCAGTGTTATAATACAAATCCACTTTGTGTCTTAAACCCAGATTTTTTTTCATCTTAATAGCCTATACCTCTAGTTACATTATCCATTTGGCACCAAAGAATAGGCTGGATGATGCCAACATTGATCCCAAACATCAATTCGAAAACATTTAAGAAGAAAGTGTGGGAATCAATTCCTAAAGAAATTAGCAATCAACGTTTTACCAGTGACAGAGACCAAAGTACCAGAGCACTCTATCGCTCGGTCGAGCTGGAAGGATTTGGAATGGGTAGATGAAGAAGGGGGGAGAGAGGCCCGGAGGAGTTGTGAGATGGGGGAAGGTTTATGGAGGGGTAGGGAGTGGGAAGAGGGGGGTGATGATGGCGTTCTAAGCCTCTTAGTGCTCCTACGGTGGGGCTTCTTTGTGGTCGAGGGAATGAGCAGGGGGTTTAGAAAATAACTGGAAAGAAGCAGAAGAGAGAGAGAGAGAGAGAGAGAGAGAGAGAGAGAGAGAGAGAGAGAGAGAGAGAGAGAGAGAGAGAGAGAGAATGTTATTCGTGTTTAACGCCGGCGTTGCAACATACGGGGTCCATGACGCGGACAATATAAATTTAGAGACTGACAAATAGGATGGCTGTGTGAAATAGAAACCGGGACTGATAGACTGGGTTATACAGTAATTTGATTTGTATGTTAGACCTCCAACCATTACAGATAGACAAGCAGTCAACGAGAATCGTAAAACGAATTCAATATATTAGGATCCTATAAATAACGTATTCCGGCATATTCTTTGTTAAACGTTGTTAGGTAAATTATCAATGGAAACTGAATATATATATATATATATATATATATATATATATATATATATATATATATATATATATATATATATATATATATATATATATATATATATATATATGTATATATGTATGTATGTATGTATGTATACACACATTCTCACAACAACAACAACAATAAATGCAGCCGTTTCTAGTCCACTGAAGTACAAAAGCCTTAGATGTGTCTTTAGTCATGTCTGGGGTTTAGCCACCTCGGATTTATGATGGTGGGAGACTAGTCTGATCATTTACAGCAAATCAACATAAAGTCAAGGTAGAGATTCCAGGTGAAGTAAGCCCCACCCCTGATGACGTCATAGCCAATCATGTTGTCTTCCGGGTTGACAGCGGTCACAATACATCCCCTTGAACCACGGTTGAGATACTCTACCTATACCTAGACCTTGCCTTAAACTGATTTTAAGCTAGTATAGTTGGAAATTTGTAAGGGGATGTATTGTGACCACTACTAATGTGGGAGACAACGTGATTGGTTAAGACATCATTGAGGGGTGGGGCTTAATTCGCCTGGAATCTTTGCGGCGATTATAGTATGGGTAGCCCTGAGTAGTACAGCTTTGCTGATCAAGGCAATACACAACCCCTCTCAATATCTTAGTGGTGTCCAAAAATCGAAGACTGTGTCTTTTCGGACAAACTGAGCTCCAGTTAGTTTTCAGGTTAACAGGAAAACTATATTTAAGTTTCTCTATTTATTATTTAGTATCGACACGTCTTTCAGATATTTTTTTTACGTGACTCTTCATCAGGACTACATTGGATGAGTCCAGTCTTGTTCCTCGCTATTATAGACACCGTCGTCTTAAATAAGGAACAACAAAAAATTATGGAAACTGACATTTGTGGATGATTGAATCATTTTTGTAAACAAAAGAACAGCGAGAAAGGGTTTTAGCATGGAAAAGATCTCTAGAAAGGAAATTATAGGTGAAATTTGGAAAGGCAGAACTAGAGATTAGTAGTAGAGAAGGAAATGAAAGAGTTAACATTCAAGAAGGGGCAGAGTTAAAACAGATCAATTGGTTTAACTATTTGCGATTAGTAATAACAGATGAGGGAGGTACTGAGATTGCAGTAAGACGGAGAGTAAAAGAAAATTGGCAAAAATGGAGAGAGGTAACTGGAGTTATTTTACGCAAGAAAATGCCATAAAGGCTCAAAATGAAGATATATAATGCAGTTATCAGGCATGAAATTTGGGCATTTAGGAGAACAGAGGAGGGACTTTTGGAGAGAACCAAGATGAGGATGGTGAGATAGATTGCTGGAATATCACTGCTGGAAAGAAGTGAGGGTCAACGTATAAGAAGAACGTGTCGTACATGTAATGTAAAATATAAGGCTAGGGAAGCTCATTTGAAATAGTATAGTTATGAAATGAGAAGAGAGAAGAAGGAACTAACCAAGAGAACTAAGAATATGCCAGTGATGGGGAGGAGGAGTGTGGTGCGTCAGGGTGTCAGGTGGATAGATGTGGTGAGGAGGGAGATGGCGTGGGACCGGTGGAATAAAAAATAAATGGAGAAAGCTGGCTCGAGCGGCCGACCCTGCTATACAGTGAGATTAATAAGGTCGAAAGAGAATGTAGAATACGATGAAGTGGCTAACAAAAATAATTTGTCTTATTATCTCCTAGGCAAGAAATAGTTTCTCATCTAGACGCTTACCAAGCAATTTTTATTTATGCTTGTAAGCAATTCTCTCTCTCTCTCTCTCTCTCTCTCTCTCTCTCTCTCTCTCTCTCTCTCTCTCTCTCTCTCTCTCTCTCTCTCTCTCATACGCACACAGCATCTGTGTAAGCCCCATAATGATAGAGTGTCTCATTTACTTCATCTAACCAAAGGAAAACAGAGGAATAACGATGGAGCAAATGGCTTTCAGTGTGGCATAAAAATGAGTTTCACAGCCATAAAATGCCTCGAAAATTGACATATTTCCGCCATTAAAGCGAGGTTATAAAGGTTTAGATGGTCTAAAAGGACTTGACATTTATTGTGACATCTTACAATGTATAATGTATTCAACGATATCCAGAATATGTACACCACCTTCGAGATGAATAGGAATATTAATGAATAAACAAATGAAAAAATAGAATGAAACGAAAGTATATTTTTTCTCGATAAATATATTGAGAGAGAGAGAGAGAGAGAGAGAGAGAGAGAGAGAGAGAGAGAGAGAGAGAGAGAGAGAGAGAGAGAGAGAGAATTATGTGATGGTAGCCATTTCCCCGGCCGCGATAAGGTGACGCAACTTTGAACCTGGCAATAAGCTGGCACCGTTTGTAAGGCTTCGCCATCCAAGGCGCCGCTTCCTACCACTGCTTCGAAATCCCTCTCAATCGGGGGAAAGCTTTTGTGGCTGTGTTCTTACAGCGATGGAAGGATTGTTTAAACTGAGCTGCGATGAGCCATTGAGACTGTGATGATTGATTGTTTAAATTAGCAGCGACTGGTCAGATCCTTGCGAGGATTGTAGCAGCAATGAGTTCAACCCCAGTGAGAATTTTTTAAGTAAACATTTTATGGATTCCTTGTGTTGTTTGTTTAATCAAAGCGGGACTTTGTAGCATCAGTTTACTGAACCTCAAATAGGATTGTTTAAACTGAAAATGCAGGTGTTAAATTATTGTGAGGATTGTTTGAATTAGCACGAGTGGTTTTAAACCATATGAGGAATGTAGCAGCTGTGAGCTTAGATCCTTATGGATATTGTGGTATAAGGATCTCAGTAGGGACTATATGAATTAATCGGCTAACTTCCTGTGAGGACAGTTTAAATCCTAGTGAGGGTTGTAGTTGTAGGAAGCCAAACTTCAGTGATAATTGTTCGTAACTAAATAACATCACGTCAATTCCTTGAGAGGATTATCTAAATTAGGCCGGAATAACTTAAATCCTTAGGAAGATTATAGCAGCAGTAAGATACACTACACTGAGAACTACCTTATAAAAGATTACTTTAAAAATAATTAGCCCATGAGTTGAATCGGTATTAAGATTGCGTAAACTAAACAGGAGCGAATTAAAACCTTGTGAGGATTATAGTGGCTGTTGGCTAAACCTCTGAGGATTGGTTAAGCTGATCAGCGTTGAGGTTAATTGAGTTGAGTAGCTATAAATTATTCAATTATGAGGATTCTGTAAACATAGCAGCAAAGACTAAGCTCAGTAGACATTTTTTAAACTAACAGAAACCCCTGGGTGGAGTCTTTATGGTGAGAAACCCTGAGCTAATCTCCTGTGAAGATTGTTTAAACATACCCGGAATGAACTGAAGCTCTGTAAAGCTGTTTAAGCTGGGTAATAGCAGTGAGCTAAAGCACAGAACGTTGTTAAGATTTAACATTAAAGAACTGAAAACCCAGATAGGATTGCTTCTTTCCTCTAGGTAAGGGTAGAAGAGACTCTAGCTATGGTAAACAGCTCTTACAGCTCTTCTAAGAGCGGGACACTCCAAAATCAAACCATTGTTCTTTAGTCTTGGGTAGTGCCATAGCCTCTGTACCATGGTCTTCAACTGTCTTGGGTTAAAGTTCTCTTGCTTGAGGTTACACTCGGACAAGTAATAATAATAACAATAATAATAATAATAATAATAATGATAATAATAATCAGTTAACAAAATCGCCATTCTAATTGTAAAAACTTGGCAAATCAACTATGAGTTTGTGTTAAGTGAGGATTTTTAAGCGAAGCGAAGAATGTTTATTGGAGACGTCCCTGGCTGACGATCTGCCAGACTGGGGTTCGAATCTCTCTCAAGCTTGATAGTTTTTATAGTGTTTGCAACCTCACCATCCTTGTGAGCTAAGGATGAAGAGGGTGAAGAGGATGCTTGGGCGCTGGACATATCTGTATATGGTCAGTCTCTTGGACATTGTCCTGCTAGCTGTGGCATTGTCCTTGTCCTTTGGCTCTACGTTTCATGATGGATCTTTGAATGATCTGGCGTTAGTTTATTATGGAATTACTATGTTACGAGTCATATTATTCATTCCCATTTTGTTGTTCGCCTAGTGACTTTACCTCACGCTGTAAATCCTTTTAGGGAAATGTAACCTGGAATTAGATACTACGAAGGTTATAAAATTTTTGTGACGCAATGGAAGATTGTTTAAGGAGAATTCCTTTTTAACTCTACTTTCCCCTCTTGGTCTTTTCGGTTTTCAGTCGCAATGGGGTTTTAGCTTATAATTGTTGCAAGGAAAGGACTTCACCGTTAGACATGCATGTTTAATTAATAATATTATTGGTTGTTGTTATTTTTATTAATGTTGACCGATTCTCTCTCTCTCTCTCTCTCTCTCTCTCCTCTCTCTCTCTCTCTCTCTCTCCTCTCTCTCTCTCTCTCTCCTCTCAATATCTACATTATTGAAACAAAAAATAGATCGGAAAATGTTCATTACTGATATTTCGTTTTTTAAAATTAAGACCAATAATTGACGTTATTTTTAACAACTTGCCATTTACTATTTTTGTTAGTTATGTAAATACATACGATGATATTAGAAGAGTATAAA
>NC_090751.1:34560887-34580887 GCF_036898095.1 Palaemon carinicauda
GTCTTTGATTATTGATGAATAATTTCATTTAGGCAAATATAATGTGAATGAGCGTTCGGACATTTCTCTATAATGATGGCCTATTCACGAGGTCGTCGTTAATCGAAATACCAAGAACTCTGCTATCAAGGTCCAGAGAGAGAGAGAGAGAGAGAGAGAGAGAGAGAGAGAGAGAGAGAGGGGAGAGAGATAACTAGTATAAGATCAGTGTCCAGTTCTTCACTGCTGGCTTCGACTTCTTTATAACGAGGGGGGGGGGGGGGGGGTTGGTAAAGAAACTTTGGATCGTAATAGTACACGGAGCGTAATTTGAGACTTTGTATCGAAGCGAGACGTTGAAACCATGACCTCAAATCTATTTTATAAACATGTATTTTAATATTTTCAAGAAGTATTTCTATGTCTATTTGTATAAATCGGGTATTGATGTAAGAACACAATGCTAATTTATTTAGTCTCTAAATAATAATGTTTCACCGTCCCTTTCTAAAATACTGTACTTATTAATAAGGAATTTATTTTGAAAATATTCCATTTGCTATAATTTCCATTGTTTGTTCATGTATTTATTCTGGTTAGGCCGTATACTATTACTGTTGTTACTGTTGCTCTTTTTCTGCATTAAAGGCTTTGGATAATTACAGTATCACGACTCAAGAGAACTTTAAATCAATCAATCAACCAAATAGGTAATTACCTATGGTAAGATTATTGCTGCTAACTTTTCATTACTTTTTTGTCATTCCACTTAACGATACACACACACACACACACACACACACACACACACACACACACACATATATATATATATATATATATATATATATATATATATATATATATATATATATATATATATATATTCCGGTCACGCTTAGCTCTCCCCATCCCTCTGGTAGGGGAGAGGGAGTAGTCATGCAGTGGTGAGAGGGGTGTGCGTGTGCTTATGTATCTAAATATTTAGCTATCATTATTGACGGGTCGTGTACACTAGTGTATATATATCATAGACTCCTTTAAGGAGTCTATGATATATATATATATATATATATATATATATATATATATATATATATATACATATAGATTTATTTATACACACACACGTATTTATGTATATATATATATATATATATATATATATATATATATATATATATATATATATATATATATATATATATATAAACAAACTACTGTTGTTACTCTTCTTTTATCACTTTTCTTCCCTTCACCTATTTTTACCACCACCACTATTTCTATAAACAAAACTCTCTCTCTCTCTCTCTCTCTCTCTCTCTCTCTCTCTCTCTCTCTCTCTCTCTCTCCAAACCACCACTGGTGTACCTTTTCTCTGTCATGTTTGATTGTTATGCTCACTATCTTATTTGAAACAGTCTGGTAGAAAGAGACAGAAATGAAATTCTCTTAAGTGTTTCTGTCTATTATTTGAATTGAATATTCGTTTCAGTGACCATGATAGCTGTCATGTATGGAGGTGGAATCTCTCTCTCTCTCTCTCTCTCTCTCTCTCTCTCTCTCTCTCTCTCTCTCTCATAATACTTCTTGAAGGTAGAATAGGCACTCGTATAAAAATAACTTATGACGTCAAATTTTTATATTATATTAACTGTTCAGAGAGAGAAAGAGAGAGAGAGAGAGAGAGAGAGAGAGAGAGAGAGAGAGAGAGAGAGAGAGAGAGAGAGAGAGAGAGAGAGAGAGAGAGAGAGACTAATTGTTATTAACAGTCATGAATGTAGTTTTCTATGAAAGTGGTGCGATGCAGCTCTTTCATAGGAACTACATCTCAAGATTATTATTATTATTATTATTATTATTATTATTATTATTATTATTATTATTATTATTATTATTCTAACAACGAAACCTTGTGTTAAGCTAGTCAGTAAATTTAACTACTAAAGACTCTCTGGTGACTTAGATAGGAATGGTAAGAAGAAAAGGTTATTAAATATAACGAAAACTGTAGACGAAAATGTGTATTTTGATTCAGGAAATTAGATTATAAACTCTAATCATGCATTAAATCATTTATAACATATATAAACATTTAACTACGTGACTGTATGTCTCATTACGTCAAAAGGGAAAATTAAAATTTCTTGGCCTTTATAACTATTATTGGTGTGACTCCAGTCTATGTTAAGCAATCAGTCAGTCAGCGGTTTCTGCTAAAGGTTCCTTTGACGGTAAATATTGAAGAGAGCTTAGTATAATTTACTGTAAAATTCAGTGCCAAGGATAGATATTCTTCCATTTTGATTACTTCAACGTGTGGTACGGTTAAGACAATGCAAAGTAAAAATTTGGGGAGAATTTAAAATTGAAAACGGTATCTATAAAAAAGTATATATATATATATATATATATATATATATATATATATATATATATATATATATATATATATATATATATATATATATATATATATACTGTATATTTATATATACATACATATATATTTATATGTGTGTACATTAATGTGTGTGTGTGTGTGTGTACATTAGTATAGAGATAAGTTTTAACTGTAATTCCTCACTGTAAACTCAAAAGAAAAGATTGTGCCGGCACCAAGAAAGGGATTTGTAATAACTGACAGAATTTGATATGAAATCTTAATAAATTCCCGTGACATGAAGCTTTGTCCCGCTGAAAAAATTATTGCATTTGTAACTTGAGATATGACGCATCCTTTTGCTGGATGACGTTAGTATGACGCAGTATTTGGCCTGGACACTAGATGGCTCTAGTTTTTTGGAATTGTCTTTAGCCGCCAAAACTCTATTGTGCTATTTCATATATACTGTATATATATATATATATATATATATATATATATATATATATATATATATATATATATATATATATTATTATTCTTATTATTATTATTATTACTAGCCAAACTACAACCCTAGTTGGAAAAGCAAGATGTTATAAGCCCAAAGGCTCCAACAGGGAAAAATAGCCTAGTGAGGAAAGGAAATAAGGAAATAAATAAGTTATGAGAAAATAATTAACAATAAATCATTCTAGAAACAATAACAACGTCAAAAACTTATGTCATATATAAACTATAAAAAGACTTATGTCAGCCTGTTCAACATAAAAACATTTGCTGCAACTTTGAACTTTTGAAGTTCTACTGATTCAACCACCTGATTAGAAAGATCATTCCTCAACTTTTTCACAGCTGGAATAAATCTTCTAGAATACTGTGCAGTATTGAGCCTCATGGTGGAGAAGGCCTGGCTATTAGAATTAACTGCCTGCCTAGTATTACGAACAGGATGGAATTGTGCAGGAAAATCTGAATGTAAAGGATGGTCAGAGATATGAAAAATCTTATGCAACATGGATAATGAACTAATTGAACGACGGTGCCAAAGATTAATATTTAGATTAGGAATAAGAAATTTAATAGACCGTAAGTTTCTGTCCAACAAATTAAGATGAGAATCACCAGCTGAAGACCAGACAGGAGAACAATACTCAAAACAAGGTAGAATGAAAGAATTAAAACACTTCTTCAAAATAGATTGATCACCGAAAATCTAAAAAGAGTTTCTCAATAAGCCAATCTTTTGTGCAACTGAAAAAGACATAGACCTAATGTATTTCTAAAAAGTAATTTTCTGTCGAGAATCACAACTAAAATTTTAAAAGAGTCATACAAAGTTAAAGAAACATTATCAATACTGAGATCCGGATGTTGAGGAGCCACTGTCCTTGACCTACTTACAATCATACTTTGAGTTTTGTTAGGGTTCATCTTTATACCCCATAATTTGCACCATGCACTAATTTTAGCTAAATCTCTATGAAAGGATTCAGCAACCCCAGATTTACATTCAGGATATGGAATCCAAGTAAAGAGAGTAGCATCATCTGCATATGCAATAAGCTTGTTTTCTAGGCCAAACCACATGTCATATGTATATAGTATGAAAAGTAATGGGCCAAGAACACTACCCTGTGGAACACCAGATATCACATTCCTATACTCATTATGGTGCTCATCAACAACAATTCTTTGAGTTATAGTACTTGGAAAATCTATAATAATGCTAAGAAACGGCCCACCCACTCCCAACTGTTTGAGTGTGAAAGCATGGGCCTTATGATTAACACGGTCAAAGGCATCATTAAAATCAATCATAGGAACTTTCTGACCACAATCAAGGGATTTCTGTACAGCATTGGAGATTGTAAGAAGGGCATCACATGCTCCAAGGCCTTTACGAAAACCAAATTGCAAACTAGGGAATAGATGATTACCTTCAGCAAACCTATTAAGACGATTTGCCAGAAGACGTTCAAAAACTTTAGATAGTATGGGAGTTATGGAAATTCGTCGGTAATCAGTGGGACTTGAGCTATCACAAACACATTTACATAGAGGAGTAACATTACCAATTCTCCAGCAAGTGCTAAAAGCTCCTCTTCTTGCTAACTTGCGCAAAATAACAGATAACTTTGGAGCTAAAAATTCTGCTGTCTTTATAAAAAACAAAGGAAAATACCATTTGGGTCTACACCTCCATAAGCATCAAGGTCCATCAGCAGAGCTTTAATTTCACGAGATCGTAAAGCTAAACTACTTAGTTTAGCCTCAGGAAAACAGGAATGAAGTTCAAGTTTTTCTTTACTCTATTTACTGTCAAAAACATCAGCCAAAAGGGTTGCCTTTTCCTTTGGAGAGTGAGTGACAGTAACTGACGGAGCCATCTGGTTTAAGTAAAGGAGAAATTGTTGCATCTACACCAAAGATTGCAGCTTTAAGGGTAGACCACCATTTATGTTCCTGAGTTGTGCCAGAAAGGGTTTCTTTTATGGTTAAATTGTATTTGTTTTCAGTTGAAGCATAAACTCTCTGAGCTAAAGCTCGAAGCTGAGTATAGTTGTTCCAGGTCAAATCTGACCTGTTACCCTTCTAAAGATGATAGGCCTCCTGCTTCTCCAAATAAGCACGTCTACAATCATCATTGAACCACGGTTTGTCCTTCACTCGGCACCTTAGCACACGAAAAGGGATACGCTTATCAATTATATATATATATATATATATATATATATATATATATATATATATATATATATATATATATATGTGTGTGTGTGTGTGTGTGTGTGTGTGTATGTTATATATATATATATATATGTGTGTGTGCGTGTGTATGTTTTATATATATATATATATATATATATATATATATATATATATATGTGTGTGTGTGTATATATATATATATATATATATATATATATATATATATATATATATATATACAGTATATATATATATATATATATATATATATATATATACAGTATATATATATATATATATATATATATATATACAGTATATATATATATATATATATATATATATATATATATATATATATATATATATATATATATATATACTTATAAGTATACTAATGTTCACGCGCACACACACAAATAATCAACTGTGACCAGATCTCATGGTAAGACGGTTATGTGTTTTCTGTAACTGTGGGTAGAAAACTACAGAATTTATATATAATATAAAGTAACTCCACTTGTAGCATCTGTAAATGTAATAAATTTGAAAACAAACATATTATTGCGTCTCTCTCTCTCTCTCTCTCTCTCTCTCTCTCTCTCTCTCTCTCTCTCTCTCTCTCTCTTTCACAAAAGTAATCCAAAGATGTCGGGTGTATAAATGGACATGTATCACAGAACTTGGAGTATGTTGAGAGATGAATTAATTGCCCATTATCGAAAGAAGTTTCTCGCATTGAAACACGATAGTTCCATGACTATTTGAGAGCTGCTGAAACACTATCGTAAGTTGTTGAATGAGCACAGAAATCTTGTGCAACCGAATGATAAGAACAATTGTAAATGGAAAGCTGACTGAGTGATGAATGATGCTCATAAGATAGACTGGACGCGTTTGTTATGTGAATGATTCATGTGTAGATGCTGGAGTAATTTCTCAGAATCATTAAGATGTAAGTTGTATATTAGATCCCTCGAAGCTAATAAGAAATTAATTCCATATACTGATGAATTGTGTTCCTTCTAGCGTCGCAAATACTGAGTTATTGACGCTCTCATTGCTTAGAAAGTAATCATCTCCGCCCACGCTTATTGACGCAAAGGGCCTCGATTAGATTTCGACAGTCGTCTCTATCTTGAGATTTTCAATAATACTTTTCCATTCATGATCTACTTCACGCTTCATAGTCCTCAGCCACGTAGGCCTTGACCTTCCAACTCTTTTGGTGAACTAATCTCTCCTGCAGAGTACAAAGAGCATGCCCAAACCCTCTCCATCTACCCCTCCCCATGAGCTCATCCATAAATGGCACTCGAGTAATCTCTCTTATAGTTTCATTTCTAATCTTGTCCGGCCATTCAACTCGCAATATTCTTCTGCGGGCTTTGTTCTCAAATGTACATGACTCTTTATTAGAGATCATAGTTCCTAAACATTTAAATGATTGCACCTCATTAATCCTTTCTCCTTCCAATTATATTTCATCTTCCATTGCATATTCCGTTCTTATCGTTCTCGATTTTCTATTTATCTTAAGCCCAACCTCCTGTGATATTTCATGCATTCTGGCAAGCAAGCATTGCAAATCCAGTGGGGTTCTTCTAATAAGACAGCTTCATCAGCATACTCTAGGTCTGTTAGTTTCCTATTACCAATCTAGTGCAATCCCTCTCCACCATCCCCAACTGTTCTGTGCATTACAAAATCCATGAGGAGGATAAAGAACGTAGGTGACAACATATTCCCTTGGAGTACTCCTCTGTTTACTGGAAATTCATTTGATATGACTCCACCAACATTATCTTTGCATTTGCTATGGTCATGAATATACTTAATCAAATTTACATACTCAAGAGGAACTTCATAATAACGCAGGACTCTCCACAAAATTGGCCGATGCATACTATCAAAGACTTTTTCATAGTCCACAAATGCTATCAAAAGTGGATTTCTATATTCTACTCATTGCTTTACAACAAGTCTTAAAATGATAATTTAGTCAGTAAAACTTCTACCTTTTCTAAATCCCGCTGTTTATCTCTCAGCTTTTCATCAATCTTTCTCTCTAGGCTCTTTTGAATAAGCATACTATATATTTTCATGACAACTGACGTAAGTGTTATGCCTCGGTAATTATTGCAGTCGGTCAGGTCGCTTTTTATAGAAAGTGATAATTAAGGATGTCTCAAGTAGCATCTCAATTGAAATACGTAATCTTTCAAGAAACTTTGAAGTGGTCATTGGTAATTCATAGACGAAGTTGCGAATACGAACATCAACTGATCTGATCAATACTTCAGATCTTTTACTTTTACGATAGGAATATGTGTTTCTGTGTTCTTCTCTGTATCTCTTGATCCTCCTTTCTTGTGGGTTATTTTTTGGAGCCCACACACTCTCACACACACATATATATACAATATATGTATGTATGTATGTATGTATGTATGTATATACAGTATATATGTATGTATAAATACATATTGATTATATGTATATACTGTATATGCATGTAGAGTATATGTATAAATAGTATCTAATATGCATATGATGATTTTATATATATATATATATATATATATATATATATATATATATATATATATATATATATATATATATATATATATATATATATATACATACATATTTATATCTATGATTTTTCTCTTGCAGCAGTATTTTTGAAATCAATGCTAGGTTTATTGGTAGGTAAAGGAAATCTTCAATACAAAATTTTGATTTCTCCTTTTTTTCTTTACTCATCTTAATTCCATTGTGCCTTTTCGACAGGGGTATAAAACTATCATATCATTCTAGCGGCTATCCACACCTTCGTTGTGTAAGATTTATCACCAAGCTATTACCATTAGTTTTATGTTATCTATAATTGTCGTTAAATAAATTTGTCTTGCAAGGGCCAGGATGAGGATGGTAATTGAGTTTTTGGAAAAGTGGCAATTTAATTTCTCAATTCTGGATGATGACTTTATATAGGAATTTAAAGTTGTTACGTAGATGTAATTCCTTTTATTTTATCCTAGTTTTATTCTTCTATCGATAAGTTTCTTATTCTGTCAGACATTCACATTACGTAATCATTTTTGTTTTAGTGAGAACAGTTAATGCGGATATGATAATTGCTATATCCACGAGATATATCTTGGCATACTAAGAATACACTTTTAAAGTCTTCATATTTCCTGTATGTACTAAAACAAATTATATGGTTTATGGATCTTAAACTAGAGATTGACTATTTGTGTATGCTGAAAGATAGGTGGAATTGAATCATAACTCGAAAAAAAAAACCAGTCGTCTTTTGTTTGATTTTTAAATTCTTTAGTTTCCTATTCTTTTCCATTTTCATTCTCCAGAGAAATTAAAAAAATACTTTTGTTAACGTTGCAAATTATTCGAAAAACTCGATTATCACCGCGATTTAAAACGACTTGCAAAAAGTTGATGTTTTTTGCATCCCATTTAAGTACTTTTCGTAAGACATTACCAAAATGTACAAGGGTTATTTAGTAAAACAAAAGGATCCTAATTCTTAAATATCATGTTTGTAGGCGGCCAAATAATTCGGTGAAACAAGAGCATTATACATTCTCTTGTTGTTATATTTCAAACTTTAATACGCACGAGAGGAATTAATCATGAACTGGAAGGTATTGAAGAGACTTACGGAGATCGAAATGGAGAGTTGGCAATTAGAATGCGACTGCGTTTGTTTTCCATTTTGTTCGTATTATTTCAACGGAAAATTGAGATGGGAAAGTCATGGCAAATACGTTTGGGAAAGCTTCGAAAGCTATTGTTCATTTAAAGTGTGAGTATAAAAGTGGCCTGCATAATACTGAATAAGATCTAGTTGGTAGGTCAGAATAGGTCAGAAGGAAAACAAATATTAGGTCAATACCCTCTGAAAAAAAATAAATGGAAGTTCTCTGAAAAATTGGTCACTTCACAGTGATGTTTAATTCAGCCACTTAGTTTGTACGGATTTAGGATGTACGTTATACTAAATTAGGTAACGGGTATACAGTATACCTCTGGTGCCCACTGAATTATATTGGGATATTGTTTAGAGTTTGCATAAGGCATAAATAACCTCCCTTAGGAACTCATGATCAAATTATTTTTTAGAATTCTATATTTAGTCGAACAACTGTTCTGTCTATCCATGTGTTATCTGTAATATGGAAGATGACGGCAACCAAAAAAAAAACTTCCATAGTGGTTTGAAATGCAAAAGACGATTTTGTTTAAATCTTTAAATATTTCAGAAAAAGCTCCAAATTTTTTGAAGCCATGGGAAACAGGACCAACAAGCGAACAAGTAGGCCTACTTGCTCATTATTAAACAATCTGAGAACTTTTTACAGAGATCAGTGTAATGTAAATATAATAAATAATTAAATGCATAGGTAAATAATTAATTATATTTGCAAAGGAGATGATTTTCATGCCATACTTTCATTATGCATTCTGATCTCATAGGTACTTTCGGTTTTATTCCCACTAAAATTTGTTTTTGCAGATTTGTAAGATATCATCCCTCCTTGACAATAAACTCCCGCCTCCATTGGATAACGAGAACATACAGCCTGTTAGAGTGACACTGGGTTACTAGGATTCCTGATAGCCTGAGAGGGGAGGAAAGTTACCTTTTGCTTTTAGAGCGTCTACCATTCAGATTCAATGATCTTTGGTCAGAAAAATAACTGTTAGGGGGAGATTCCAAATTTTGTAAGAACGCGGAGCGAAATTACCAATGAATGAACACTGGAAAACTAAGATTACTGGTTTCTGTAGAGTAAATGTGAGTAGGGGTAGCTGTTTTTTTTATGTGGTTATGAGGCAGATATTGAAAGGATGGCTACTGAATGAGTTTCTTGCCTAGAAATGATATGCGTCCATATTCGATATGTGAATATGCATTTTGCCGTCTGTTACGCTTCATCCCAGTCATAGGTGGTTATAGTACATTCCGAGAGCATTTATTTAAGTAGCCATTTTCCAAGTAATCTTTTTATTTTTTTTTCTGATAGAAATTTCGACTTTCTTATTCATATGTATATCGGAGATGTAATATGAGTAAAAACGTTCACCTACCAGCCTGTCTACCACTCAATTGAATAAGATAGATAACAGTATGAAAATATTTTCTTTCCAAACCATCAAAGTCTACCAGACCCTGGGGCTAGAGTACCGTGTAAAGATTTCCCTTTAAGAACCAAGAACATTTTCTTGGAGGAAAGACGTTGCTGATAATTCATTAAAAAAAAGGTCTCCCTATTCTGTCTATCCTTTAATGTAAGTGTCTTGATAAGGACGCATGTGGGAGTATCCCTCCTATTTAGACAAAGGAATCTTCTCGCAAAATGATCCAATATATCGTCTCACCCCAAAAATGATAGTGGGCTGGTCCCCTGTGGGGACGCTCTACCCACACAATTGATAAAAAAATAATAATGTGGAAAAGATGCATAAGAGAAAAGAGGAAGCCTCTCTCTCTCTCTCTCTCTCTCTCTCTCTCTCTCTCTCTCTCTCTCTCTCTCTCTCTCTCTCTCTCTGTGTGCGTGTGTGTGTGTTGTGGTGGCTCCTTCAACTCGGAACTGATGCAATAAGCCGAAATTTCGATTAGCAACACAATACCTTGAAAAGAAATTTAACCCTAAAAATAATGACATTTAAATTCGAAAATCTCTGAAATTTGCATATTTTAGAGAGGGGGGGGGGGGAATATGTCATTTTGGTTATTTAAGAAGAATAATAAGTCACTTATTTTTTTCCGCTGTTAATGCCTCTAAGTTTCTCTTTCCTGGATATGACAAGAGATAATTTTCTTTTAGATTTCGAAATGATTTTCAGTATTCCTTTCTTTAAGAATTGAGTGTCCATTCTCTCTATTCTACATCACTTCGTTTCTCACAGTTCCAGGCAAATGGAAATTTTCTTCAAGGGCTGTTTCATAATTTCATCAGTTAAGTTTGTATTTTAATTTAATTTTTATCTTGTTTTATTTAACGTTTTTATATCTCCTTAATAGTGTATTGTTTACTTTTGCACTGCTCTCCCTGTTAAGGCCCTTGGGTAGGTAACAATATGTTTTTTCAACTTGTGTTGTGACATAACATGTAATAATTATGAAAATGATAACAACAAAGTTATAATAAGCTGATCTGGAGGTCCCCTTATCTTCTATAGGTGACTTATTTTGGAATATTACGAAAACTCCAAATCTAAATACCTAACATTATTTATAGGTGTTATTCTGGTCTGATAAAATAGTGAAAAGATTTTCATAGTGAAGTTGACTATGGAGAACATCAGTATGCTCAAAATTGGTATAGATGCCGTGTTTTTCTTTTTTTCTTTTGTACTAGTGTACAAATATCCACGTTATTTACGAATGCCAAAATTATCAAAAATTCTTACTGTCCTTTTGGCGATGCTTAAGATTTTTCTTTTAGGCTAAGACTTACTGAAAATTATACATACGTATTGATAACAAACGGATAAACAAATAACATTCTCTGGTAGAAATATATTATTGCAAATGTACTTCATTTAACTTAGGCCTATGTGCTTATTTATCAATCGCAATTTTTATGTTAAGGCTAGATAGAGCTATAGTCAATTCTTGTTAGTGAGGCAGATTTTCAGACTCGCAGGGGTGCCCTTTTAGCTCGGAAAAGTTTCTTGATATTTATCAATTGCAATTTTATGTTTAGGCTAGTTAGAACTATAGTCAATTCTTTTTAGTGAGGCAGATTTGCACAGATTCGCAGGGGTACCCTTTTAGTTCGGAAAAGTTTCTTGATCGCTGATTGGTTGAACAAGATAATTCTAAACAATCAGATAGCAGGAAAGTTTCCCGAGCTAAAAGGGCACCGATGACAGTCAGTGCAAATGCGCCTCATTAAAAAAAACGAGTATAGTTACTCAGGGCCCCGTAACCACACAAATAATATATCTGATGATAAATTCTCTCCTCTCAATATCATCGATTGGCCAAGCTACTCCCGATTAAGCTCCGAAGGTCTTTTTCAGTCAAACCAAATTTGTCATAAAATATTTGCTCTAGTTACGCACTCTTTTATGATCCGTTGTCCCTTCTATCAGAATCCCCAGATCTTATGCAAGTCTAATTTTCTTTATATTTTTAATGCCATAGATGGTGTCATTAACTCAATTGAAAAGGGTATTAGGATTGTAACTTGACTTTCATTCAGGATTATGACGAAACTTTTGAAGAGTTGGCCTTTATAAATAGTGTTCTCGTTATACTCTGCTGTTACTAAATTCCAATTTGAAATATCTTCAAACCGACGGATTGATCAAACTAAGGTCGTATTTACCGCGAAATCAGAAAAAAAAATAGAAATTTTATTGTGTTAAGATATTTTAGAAATAAAAACATTTGCAACATCCCTCCTCCACCAAGAAAGAAAAAAAAATCAACAAGATTATTATTATTATTATTATTATTATTATTATTATTATTATTATTATTATTATTATTATTATTATTAAACTACAACCCTAGTTGGAAAATCAAGATGCTACAAACCTAGGGGCCCCAACAGGGAAAATAGCCCAGTAAGGAAAGGAAACAAGGAAAAATTAAATACTTTAAAAACAGTAACAACATTAGAATAAATATTTTCTATATAACCTATAAATACTTTAACAAAACAAGAGGAAGAGAAATTGGATAGAACAGTGTACCCGAGTGTACCCTCAAGCAAGAGAACTCCAACCCAAGACAGTGGAAGACCAAAAGAAATCAAACAAACAGGCGAAGAAAAATGGCGAAGGTAACGAGCTTTTATGTGTGTATGTGTGTGCTGTTACTTTACAGACGGTCGTAATTCAGTTGTACGCGGCATTTCTTCATCCAGTCAGTCTCTGTGGCTCGATTGAAAGCTTGTCCTTATAGTCCTGGCAGGAGGTCGGGCTGTCCTGAGACCTACTGCAGGTTATCACACCGACCAGAGCCACAACGCTCAAAACTGCCAACGATTATTGATGGTTACTCCAGTACCAGCAGTGAAATATGAACGAGGATTGCCAAGAATCGACGAAATCATATTGAAAGGGCTTTTGAATAATTGTGAACTTTGATATATATAAATTTATCAATTTACGTAAAATATCAAATCCGCTAATGATTTTGAACGCTGAATAGTGGAGAGTCTGATTAATCATGAAGGGGCACTTACTGACAAAACTGCCAATAATGTCAGTAAACTCGGTGCTGTGGTGATATACAAGAAAAGTTGAACTACAGACGATTAAATCATAAAAGGAGACTGGAAAAATAAACATGGAAATCACCATGAAGTTTCAGAACTCGGCAAAAGAAAAAGACGTTGCTCATTGATATCAGCCCTAATTGGTTATCATAATTTTTTATTTGTCTGAAAGTTATAGAATTATATTGTACTATAATATGTAAACATAAGAATTACGATAACAATGAAATGATTTTGTAGGCTATAAACAACCTGTTTTTTAAAACAAATAAAGTGATAAAATACAAAAAAATTTGCCCTACAAAACCAGAAGTTGGATTTTTTTTAAGTCAGCAACTTCTAGTCATTTCGGGTAAAATTTTAAAAGATCGAATAAACCCCAGTGGGTATAAAATAACGCATTAGGTGGTGTTTTTTTTTTTTTTTTTTCTTGTGGATAGCATTGGCGAGATCGTTCCTCTGGGTAACAATGTTTAACGAGATGGCTAATTGGAGGATGCTTACCACTAGATAGTCTAGTCCCCATTTTTTATGGTTGTTATAACTTGTTCTATAATAGTTATTGTTACTTCTACTACTACTATTACAGCAACAATAAAGATAATGATGATAATAATAATCAATTTCTTAATATCTGCTACTCTGAGACCTGCCCTTTTAATTAAAATCGAATTGAAAATTATGTCTCTGTTTTTCTTGTCTGCACCATCTATAAATTCACGGTTTAATATTATAGAATTCATTAAAAGTATTAACTGATTCCATATATTTTTCTTATTTATCACAGACCATCCCAGCAAATTTAGGTACAATTCTAGAAACTAGTTGTTTTACCATTAAAAATTTAAAGTTATTCTAAGACTCTAATACGCAATATTTTGGTTCATTTTTTTATCTTAATATGGGAACATTGTTCTATTGACTATATTATTTGAACCAATTGGTCACCCGCACCTGAAAAATAATTTGATTAAATATCAGTGTTAGTTGTATCTTTTGGCACCAAATATCAGATGACTTTTCAGAGGGTATCACACAAGTACTTTCATACTCTGTAATAATTATTTCCTTTGTCACATCCTCCTTTTCTTGTGTATATTGTTAGTGTTAGTTAGTCTTTTTACTAGTTAGAGTGGTTAGTGGTGTAATTTCATCCTTGCGTGAATGATGCCCTAGAATGAAAAATTTATAGCCTAACGGCCATTGGGAGGTATTCATAAAAATGAAGGATATCTTTGTAAGCATAAGGTAATCAATATGAATATGGAAAGAAAGATTTGCTTATACTTCTACCTTTTGCTTCAGAGAATTACCTTGTGAATATGGAAAGAAAGATTTGCTTATACTTCTACCCTTTGCTTCAGAGAATTACCTTGTACTTCTACCTTTTACTTGCGAGGATATCCTCCAAGCAGAAGTAAAAGGTTGACTCGTGTTTCGGGAGCGCTTAGTTACATGTTGGAACTTGTAAGATTTCATTTGTGCTGTCAAGATAAGAAAGAGATTAGTATTTATAATACGTATTCAATGCCCTGTTTTTACTTGTATATAATTAAGTTTACGCATCAGAAAGAACACAGACGCCGCCGCGCCTTCCCCAAAGCCTCGCTGGCGACATCTATCCCCCATCCCTTGCATTAGAAGTTCTTTGACCTCTTTTTAGCTCCCACACCCCTTGCATTAGAAGTTCTTTGACCTCTTTTTAGCTCCCACACCCCTTGCATTAAAAGTTCTTTGACCTCTTTCTAGCTCCCACACCCCTTGCATTAGAAGTTCTTTGACCTCTTTTTAGCTCCTACACCCCTTGCATTAAAAGTTCTTTGACCTCTTTTTAGCTCCCACACCCCTTGCATTAGAAGTTCTTTGACCTCTTTTTAGCTCCCACACCCCTTGCATTAGAAGTTCTTTGACCTCTTTTTAGCCCCCACACTCCTTGCATTAGAAGTTCTTTGACCTCTTTTTAGCTCCCCCACCCCTTGTATTAGAAGTTCTTTGACCTCTTTTTAGCTTCCCCACCCCTTGCATTAGAAGTTCTTTGACCTCTTTTTAGCTTCCCCACCCCTTGCATTAAAAGTTCTTTGACCTCTTTTTAGCTTCCCCACCCCTTGCATTAAAAGTTCTTTGACCTCTTTTTAGCTTCCCTACCCCTTGCATTAGAAGTTCTTTGACCTCTTTTTAGCTTCCCCACCCCTTGCATTAAAAGTTCTTTTACCTCTTTTTAGCTTCCCCACCCCTTGCATTAGAAGTTCTTTGACCTCTTTTTAGCTTCCTCACCCCTTGCATTAAAAGTTCTTTGACCTCTTTTTAGCTTCCCACCCTTTGCATTAAAAGTTCTTTGACCTCTTTTTAGCTTCCCCACCCCTTGCATTAGAAGTTCTTTGACCTCTTTTTAGCCCCCACACTCCATGCATTAGAAGTTCTTTGACCTCTTTTTAGCTTCCCCACCCCTTGCATTAGAAGTTCTTTGACCTCTTTTTAGCTTCCCCACCCCTTGCATTAAAAGTTCTTTGACCTCTTTTTAGCTTCCCCACCCCTTGCATTAGAAGTTCTTTGACCTCTTTTTAGCTTCCCCACCCCTTGCATTAAAAGTTCTTTGACCTCTTTTTAGCTTCCCCACCCCTTGCATTAAAAGTTCTTTGACCTCTTTTTAGCTTCCCCACCCCTTGCATTAGAAGTTCTTTGACCTCTTTTTAGCCCCCACACTCCTTGCATTAGAAGTTCTTTGACCTCTTTTTAGCTCCCCCACCCCTTGCATTACAAGTACTTTGACCTCTTTTTAGCTTCCCCACCCCTTGCATTAGAAATTCTTTGACCTCTTTTTAGCTCCCACACCCCTTGCATTAAAAGTTCTTTGACCTCTTTCTAGCTCCCACACCCCTTGCATTAAAAGTTCTTTGACCTCTTTTTAGCTCCTACACCCCTTGCATTAAAAGTTCTTTGACCTCTTTTTAGCTCCCACACCTCTTGCATTAGAAGTTCTTTTACCTCTTTTTAGCTCCCACACCCCTTGCATTAGAAGTTCTTTGACCTCTTTTTAGCTCCCACACCCCTTGCATTAGAAGTTCTTTGACCTCTATTTAGCCCCCACACTCCTTGCATTAGAAGTTCTTTTACCTCTTTTTAGCTCCCCCACCCCTTGCATTACAAGTACTTTGACCTCTTTTTAGCTTCCCCACCCCTTGCATTAGAAGTTCTTTGACCTCTTTTTAGCTCCCACACCCCTTGCATTAGGAGTTCTTTGACCTCTTTTTAGCTCCCCCACCCCTTGCATTACAAGTACTTTGACCTCTTTTTAGCTCCCACACCCCTTGCATTAGTAGTTCTTTGACCTCTTTTTAGCTCCCCCACCCCTTGCATTAGAAGTTCTTTGACCCCTTTTTAGCTCCCACACCCCTTGCATTAGAAGTTCTTTGACCTCTATTTAGCTTCCACATCCCTTGCATTAAAAGTTCTTTGACCTCTTTTTAGCTCCCACACCCCTTGCATTAGGAGTTCTTTGACCTCTTTTTAGCTCCCACACCCCTTGCATTAGGAGTTCTTTGACCTCTTTTTAGCTCCCACACCCCTTGCATTAGAAGTTCTTTGACCTCTTTTTAGCTCCCCCACCCCTTGCATTAGAAGTTCTTTGACCTCTTTTTAGCTCCCACACCCCTTGCATTAGAAGTTCTTTGACCTCTATTTAGCTTCCACATCCCTTGCATTAGAAGTTCTTTGGCCTCTTTTTAGCTTCCCCACCCCCTGCATTAGAAGTTCTTTGCCCTCTTTTTAGCTCCCACACCCCTTGCATTAGGAGTTCTTTGACCTCTTATTAGCCCCCCCACCCCTTGCATTAGAAGTTCTTTGACCCCTTTTTAGCTTCCCCACCCCTTGCATTAGAAGTTCTTTGCCCTCTTTTTAGCTCCCACACCCCTTGCATTAGAAGTTCTTTGACCTCTTTTTAGCCCCCCCACCCCTTGCATTAGAAGTTCTTTGACCCCTTTTTAGCTTCCCCACCCCTTGCATTAGAAGTTCTTTGACCTCTTATTAGCCCGCCCCACCCCTTGCATTAGAAGTTCTTTGACTTTTTTTTAGCTCCCACACCCCTTGCATTAGAAGTTCTTTGACCTCTTTTTAGCTCCTACACCCCTTGCATTAAAAGTTCTTTGACCTCTTTTTAGCTCCCACACCTCTTGCATTAGAAGTTCTTTGACCTCTTTTTAGTTCCCACACCCCTTGCATTAGAAGTTCTTTGACCTCTATTTAGCTTCCACATCCCTTGCATTAGAAGTTCTTTGGCCTCTTTTTAGCTTCCCCACCCCCTGCATTAGAAGTTCTTTGCCCTCTTTTTAGCTCCCACACCCCTTGCATTAGGAGTTCTTTGACCTCTTATTAGCCCCCCCCCACCCATTGCATTAGAAGTTCTTTGACCCCTTTTTAGCTTCCCCACCCCTTGCATTAGAAGTTCTTTGACCTCTTTTTAGCTCCTACACCCCTTGCATTAAAAGTTCTTTGACCTCTTTTTAGCTCCCACACCTCTTGCATTAGAAGTTCTTTGACCTCTTTTTAGCTCCCACACCCCTTGCATTAGAAGTTCTTTGACCTCTATTTAGCTTCCACATCCCTTGCATTAGAAGTTCTTTGGCCTCTTTTTAGCTTCCCCACCCCCTGCATTAGAAGTTCTTTGCCCTCTTTTTAGCTCCCACACCCCTTGCATTAGGAGTTCTTTGACCTCTTATTAGCCCCCCCCACCCATTGCATTAGGAGTTCTTTGACCTCTTATTAGCCCCCCCACCCCTTGCATTAGAAGTTCTTTGACCCCTTTTTAGCTTCCCCACCCCTTGCATTAGAAGTTCTTTGACCTCTTATTAGCCCCCCCCCCACCCCTTGCATTAGAAGTTCTTTGACTTTTTTTTAGCTCCCACACCCCTTGCATTAGAAGTTCTTTGACTTTTTTTTAGCTCCCACACCCCTTGCATTAGAAGTTCTTTGACCTCTTTTTAGCTCCCCCACCCCTTTCATTAGAAGTTCTTTGACCTCTTTCTAGCTCCCACACCCTTTGCATTAGAAATTCTTTGACCTCTTTTAAGCTCCCACACCCCTTGCATTAGAAGTTCTTTGACCTCTTTTTAGCTCCCACACCCCCTGCATTAGAAGTTCTTTGACCTCTTTTTAGCTCCCACACCCCTTGCATTAGAAGTTCTTTGACCTCTTTTTAGCTCCCACACCTCTTGCATTAAAAGTTCTTTGACCTCTTTTTAGCTCCCACACCTCTTGCATTAAAAGTTCTTTGACCTCCTTCTAGCTCCGACACCCCTTGCATTAAAAGTTCTTTGACCTCTTTTTAGCTCCCACACCCCTTGCATTAGAAGTTCTTTGACCTCTTTTTAGCTCCCACACCCCTTGCATTGGAAGTTCTTTGACCTCTTTTTAGCTCCCACACCCCTTGCATTAGAAGTTCTTTGACCTCTTTTAGCTCCCCCACCCCTTGCATTAGAAGTTCTTTGACCTCCTTTTAGCTCCCCCACCCCTTGCATTAGAAGTTCTTTGACCTCTTTTTAGCTCCCACATCTCTAGCATTAGAAGTTCTTTGACCTCTTTTTAGCTCCCACACCTCTAGCATTAGAAGTTCTTTGACTTCTTTTTAGCTCCCACACCTCTAGCATTAGAGGTTCTTTGACCTCATTTTAGCTCCCACACCTCTAGCATTAGAAGTTTTTTGACTTCTTTTTAGCTCCCACATCTCTAGCATTAGAAGTTCTTTGACCTCTTTTTAGCTCCCACACCTCTAGCATTAGAAGTTCTTTGACCTCTTTTTGGCTCCCACACCTCTAGCATTAGAGGTTCTTTGACCTCATTTTAGCTCCCTCACCTCTAGCATTAGAAGTTCTTTGACTTCTTTTTAGCTCCCACATCTCTAGCATTAGAAGTTCTTTGACCTCTTTTTAGCTCCCACACCTCTAGCATTAGAAGTTCTTTGACCTCTTTTTAGCTCCCACACCTCTAGCATTATAAGTTCTTTGACTTCTTTTTAGCTCCCACACCTCTAGCATTAGAAGTTCTTTGACTTCTTTTTAGCTCCCACACCTCTAGCATTAGAAGTTCTTTGATCTCTTTTCATCTCCCTTACCTCCAGCATAGAAGTTCTTTGACCTCTCTTTATAGCTCCCACACCTCTAACATTAGAAGTTCTTTGACCCCTCTCTTTAGCTCCCACACTTCCAGTATTAGAAGTTCTTTGACATATATTTCTAGGTTCTATACTTTTAGCATTAGAGGGTCTTCGATCTATATTTTGAGATGCCTTACTTCTAGCATTAGAGGCTCTCTATTTTTAGGTGTCTTACCTCTGGCATTAGAGGCTCCTCTTCGCTGTTCTCTCCTGTCTTCTAGTTTTCTAGATCTTCTTTCATTAGATTATCTGTTTATTTTGAGATTTCATTGTCTCTTTTCCTTAGTTCGTCAGTGTCCTTCTAGATTTCAAAAGAGATTTCAGTGCCGCGAGTCCTCACTTCATCAGATTCCTCAGGGAAATCGAAGGCATTTATTCTTTACCTATCTGGGCAATGAGTAAAGAGATGAATACTATCGATTTCTCTGCATACACTATCAACCCAAAGTAAATGACGAGCAACATGATATATTTACCAATGTCGTCTGGATATGTCCTTACTTCAATG
>NC_090751.1:34583387-34585887 GCF_036898095.1 Palaemon carinicauda
ACGACGTGTCCATTGTTGAAATTATTTTCCCTTTTATCCGATTACCGAGACAACAAACAGATATTTCAGCAGACGCAAATGGGGTTTCCTTCAATTACACGGCCGATGTTATGTGATTAAACTCTCATTTAGAGACACTGGCGTCTCAATTCATTTCCGGGTAGAAGTTTTTGTTCTTGGGATGGCGTCTTGTGGTAGTTTTCATGAGGGGATTAATGGACGCAGCAAGGGAGCATTATGGCGTAACTGGTGTGAGTTGTTGCGTTAACACATTAAAGGGTGATGCTGTTTAGCTTTTGACGCTTTTTCGTCGGCGTCTAGTTCTCTCGTTCTTGCTGTTGCTTCTTTTGTTAGGGAACAGGAAATGAAACTGTATAATTTACACTTGAAAATATATTATAGTCTTTGGAAATGCATAATAAGACTGTGGAGAGTATGACCGGTGAGTAGCAGTGAAAAGCAACTTGAACAAAATTATTTGATATCAGTGAACCTGTGAATTTAGTATATTCATTTATTTTATTAAAAACATTAAAACATATGACATAAAAGCTTCGAATATAATTCAATAAGTATTTGGGTGACTCTGCATCCCCTTTCAGTATATGTACCACATTTCCGGAATCCTTATATGTAGAACATACTGTAAGCTCGGGCTGGTTTATCATGTTTTTCGAAATATAATTCTTTTAATTTTGTCCTTCATCCTTGATGTAAAGGCTTCATTAATCATTTATATAACTTCTGTCAACTCCAATAAATAATGAAAAGTAGGTGATTAGAGTGACTCATTCCAATATAACTTCATTGTTTCAACCAACCTTGCTTTGGGGCATTAGAAACCGTCTTGAACTTGCACTAAGGGATGCCTGTAATCTCTTTTAAGCCAATCTGGTGTGGGGTACCACCACGCTGGAATCACTTCTCTCTGAAGGCCAAAACCTGCGTTATAGAAGTCCGTGCTTGGGAGGGAGTTCCAATCTGTGAATACTACAGCCTGACATGCCTTCATATTTGATATGAAAGAAATTTCAACTCTTCCAGTATTGGAGATGTAGCAAGTAAGATGGGGTAAGATAAAGTGAGTGACAGTGCTGGTTTCAAAGACCGAGACTGTGCTCAGTGACGTCACGTGGGTCCTTTGGTGCAGAGTGAACATACGACTAATGCCCCTTTGTGTCAGTAGCAATGTATTTAGGAATATTATATTGATTTCATCATGAACTTGCCCGTAAAATACAGACAAAAAGTCATTAAAATATGCCTGGTTATACACACACACACACACACACACACACACACACACACACATATATATATATATATATATATATATATATATATATATATATATATATATATATATATATATATATATATATATATATATATATTTGTTTTTTTTAGTAATTTTGGGGAAAATAAAAAAGAACTACACTTATATTTCTAGAGAGTCTGCAATGGCTGGAGAGAGAGAGAGAGAGAGAGAGAGAGAGAGAGAGAGAGAGAGAGAGAGAGAGAGAGAGAGAGAGAGAGAGAGATCTACTGCCACGTAGCCTTCACTCACATTTACCAGAATTCTCTATTATTTAGGGCAAAATTTCGGTGTATAACTACGTAACTACGTAACCTAAATATGGTTTTTATAATGGTGTATTCTGTTCAAGAGACTCGAGACCATCGTGTTACAGTAAACGGGTCATATATATATATATATATATATATATATATATATATATATATATATATATATATATATATATATATATATATATATATATGTGTGTGTGTGTGTGTGTGTGTGTATGTATGTGTGTGTAAGTGTGTATGAACGTGGTAACTTTAATTCGTCCTTTTTTTATCATAAAAACAGTAGGCCTAACCATATGTTTGGAAAATATTACAGTAATGTTTTCCTTTATCTTTCTCTTCCTCTTATCAGAAAAAATTATTCCCTTTTATATGCCAAAAAATTTACACTAAAATATTAACTCTCTCTCTCTCTCTCTCTCTCTCTCTCTCTCTCTCTCTCTCTCTCTCTCTCTCTCTCTCTCTCTCTCTCTCTCTCTCTCTCTCTCATAATTTCCCGTTATTTATCCCCACAATTAATAGGCAATTTCATGCTCATGAACATCTTAATAAAATTTTGCTCTCTTTCATTCGGTCTTGTGATGTGTTCAATAATTTTTTCGCCTTTGCTTTTATTCTTAACGAATACTCAGGCTTATATAGTTCTTATATCATCCTCTCATAATAATGGTTTACTTTAATTATAAATCGAGTGGATGTCATTTTTATGATGTTATTATTTAATTGAAATAAGTATTCACGTCAGCCTATGGTTTATTCAACAGTAAAAAGGCTAGCTTTAATAGGTAAGCCGAATCAAATTAACCATATTATTATTATTATTATTATTATTATTATTATTATTATTATTATTATTATTATTATTACCATTACTAGCCAAGGTACAACCCTTGCTGGAAAATTAGGATGC
>NC_090751.1:34590575-34630575 GCF_036898095.1 Palaemon carinicauda
TTTTTTATTCAGTTTCTCTATCCCGTGATACATGCTTGTATTTAACGAACAAGTTCATAATGAAATCAGCATAATATTGATAGATACATTATTACGAACAGAAAGATTATCTAGCAATTCTTACCTTTCTTAACATTTTCCTCATATACTCTCTCTCTCTCTCTCTCTCTCTCTCTCTCTCTCTCTCGTCTTAATATAAGCTGCTCGTGCAAGGAACCGTCGGACAGATAAAAGCTGCCAAGCGTGGTGACATCTACCGCTTGTGGTGGGTAACCTTATAATCTCTCTTGGGACACGGTATAGGACAAAGTCATTTTGGAATCCATGGGCCACTGTGGACACTTTATGTGGATGCCATTCAGCACGAGAAAGAGTGAGAGAGAGAGAGAGAGAGAGAGAGAGAGAGAGTATTTGGATGCCATTCAGCAGGAGGGAGAGAGAGAGAGAGAGAGAGAGAGAGAGTATGTGGATGCCATTCAGCAGGAGAGAGAGAGAGAGAGAGAGAGAGAGAGAGTATTTGGATGCCATTCAGCAGGAGGGATAGAGAGAGAGAGAGAGAGAGAGAGAGAGAAAGTATGTGGATGCCATTCAGCAGGAGAGAGAGAGAGAGAGAGAGAGAGAGAGAGAGAGAATGTGGATGCCATTCAGCACGAGAGAGAGAGAGAGAGGGTACAAATTAATATTAAGTATTATGAATGTTGTGGGACCCTAAATTATTCTGGTTTCAAGGAAAATGCATCTTTGGCTTTTTAAATGTAATTAAAGTTTATTGATTTCATTTTGGTTAAAAGATTTACTTTATTTTCTTCTACCTTGAATATAGAACAAAACACAAGGCTACATTTTCACCAACTGAAAAAATAACAGCTTCTATTTTCTTCAAGTCAATACTGAGATAACTTGGAACTTTTGTTGAAATATGCTTCTTGTTTTTGTTAAACCTTTTCCTTGAATAGATAAATAACAGCGCTTGAAAATCAATAGCAAAATTGGCACTGAATTTTACAGTGGCATTGATACTCCGTATAAGTTATCTAAACATTCTCAGTTGTATTTCAAATGAGATTGTCAAGTTTTATGGCTCTCTCTCTCTCTCTCTCTCTCTCTCTCTCTCTCTCTCCCTCTCTCTCTCTCGCTCTCTTGTATGGATAGTATATTCAAAAGAAGTTTTGTAAGTTTGTTCATTTAAAACAAATAATAATGATAATTAAATTTTTATATCGTTACTATCCACCATATTTTCAGCATCGAAACTATACGTATCTTCGATTCCAGCTTTTTTCAAGGTATCTTTTATTTTCTCCAAAGCCAATGCCTCAATTTCATCCTCAAACTTGATGCCCACTCGTGTCCACATCGCCTTTCAACCGAAAGCTTTATTCCCACCAAATAGCGTTTAATTCCTCTTCACTTCAACCGAAAGCTGCTCTATGTTAAGCTAATCTAATTTGAGGAGATTGCTCGGTACGTGACTCCCAATTTATACTCGGCTAACGAAGAGAACAGACAGATGACGTTCATTCAAGCAATCAGTCCTTCTTCACAGACTCTGTCGTATTTTTAGAAGTGGTTTTATTGAAAATTTAACGCCAATTTCATTTTGTAAATACATACAATAAACTTTGGTGTCATAAAATACGACACCGGCAGCCAAGAATATCAGAAAACCAAAATTAAAAGTTTTGTAAGAAATTATTGTACTAAATTGAATTCCAGATCATAACAAGAAAAAATATATTTTTTTATTTAAATAAAATGGTGGTTAAACCATACTTTACACAATTTTTACTAATACTTGACTTTCCCAACTATTCCCTACCATGATTAGCTAGCTAAGTATCCTCACTCTTCTTTCTACCATCTTTCATATCCGCTAATAAAATAGTGAGGTGGCTGAACCATCATATCCAAGAACTGAATATATATGCTATCTACAAGGCGCTAGAGGAGTTGGAAGCCCGAGGCCTGCATGGCTGAGGACTATGAAGTGTGAAGTAGGAGATGATGAATAAAGACGACTGGCGAAATCTAAACGAGGCCCTTACGTCAATAGGGGTTAGAGGAGATGATGATGATAATCTACCTCTTTATATTCATTGTATCATTTGTGTTTATTACGCTTAACAAGGCAGCAATTCTATTTCTTAGGATGGATGAAATCACTAGGGAAAAACTATTCATCAAGCATCGTGTTGTTATTCTTCTCCATTGAGAGAACACTATTCGGGCTACGAGCATGCTGGGACCAGTGAATGTTTATCTATGGGTATTTATAGCATTCTGTTTCTGAATAATATTTAATTTGTTTTCTGGACATTTCTTACTCGGGAGATTTAATTCTTATTCTGTGATGCGAAGATCTATTGAAGTACTTCATTCATAACAGCTGGAAAGATAATGCTATCACGAAATTATATCTGATAAATCACATTGTGTTTTAGTAAACTAGGCTGTTAGTTACGTTACAATGTCCTATCATTTAATATCGAATAGGGCACAAATTATCACCGGTATCAAGTTAATGTTCATCTATTCACGTAAAATGATAATGCCCATTTATATATACTTAAGTAATTAATTGTCATTCGTGTCAAAGGTTGTACGGTTATAAACAACTTAAATATCATAGGCATTCTCCATTACTTGCTACTCTCATTCTATTCGGACAACTGGTGTTGACAATATTTTCCAGGTAACAAATTTCTGTCTAGAAGACCCCTTCCATCAACTGCTTTGTTTAACACCTCGATTCAAATATTTTCTTTCATAATGAAACCTGTTTCTTATCATGTAGTACTTTTTTTATGTTTTCAAGTAGCGCTGTATAATTTTTAGAGAAGTTATGTATTTCAAATGGTTTATATTTGCTTTCTATTAATAAACCAACACACACACACACACACACACACATATATATATATATATATATATGTGTGTGTTATATATATATATATATATATATGTGTGTGTGTGTGTGTATATATATATATGTATATATGTATATACAAATATATGTATATATATATATATATATATACTGTATATGCTGTATATATATATATATATATATTTGTATATTTGTTGAGATGTATGTCGGAAATTTGGAAAAAGGATTATCTTATTACTGTAATTTTTACTTACTGTAAAAATATTGTTTTTATTTTCATTAGATTGTATTATAAAGTTATCAATTAACTGTCTGCCTAAAAGATTTTCCAGATGTCTGGAAGCTTGCTCAGGGCAAGCAGCAGTAAGAAACAGAAAAATTCTGTTCGAGTCTTGAGTGAGCCAGTTTGTATGTGAATAAAAAGGTCATTCGATCCCCCTGTTTGGATATCAGCGTCCATTGTTGGAGAGAGAGAGAGAGAGAGAGAGAGAGAGAGAGAGAGAGAGAGAGAGGAGGGGCCACGGAGAAAACGGCTGGACTACCTATGGGTAATCAATGAATTCTCAGCCTTCATAAAAGACTTCAATGGATGCGTGGGTGTTATTGCATTCGCAATTTCCCTTCTAATGTATACCTAGTCTTCCCTCACCCCCCAAAAAAACACTCATTCACACTCACACATGCACGCACACAAATATATATATATATATATATATATATCACCCACGAATGGCATTTAATTGCGAATTCTATCTTGGGAATATACTTCCACTTGGAATTCATTTTATGTTAACAGCTTCTGGCCGGGTGGAGATTCGAACCCCCACCTGTACGGCTGGAAACCATGCCTGCAGGGACACTACCGACTGAGCTATCGCCGGGTGGAGATTCGAACCCCCATCTGTACGGCTGGAAACCATGCCTGCAGGGACACTACCGACTGAGCTATCGCCGGGTGGAGATTCGAACCCCCACCTGTACGGCTGGAAACCATGCCTGCAGGGACACTACCGACTGAGCTATCCTGTACGGCTGGAAACCATGCCTGCAGGGACACTACCGACTGAGCTATCTGATAGCTCAGTCAGTAGTGTCCCTGCAGGCATGGTTTCCAGCCGTACAGGTGGAGGTTCGAATCTCCACCCGGCCAGAAGATGTTACCATAAAATGAATTCCAAGTGGAAGTATATTCCCAAGATAGAATTCGGTATTAAATGCCATTCGTGGGTGATATATACATACATATATATATATGTATATATATAAATATATATGTATATATATATATATATTCTATATATAAATATATATATATATATATATATATATATATATTTATATATATATATATATATATATAGGTGCTACTATAGCGTGAGGTCTACCAAGGCCTTGAGGTCTACCACACTATAGCGTGAGATCTACCTCCCGTTAGTACTATAGCGTGAGGTCTACTGCTGAATTATTAGTCCCTCATAGATAAAACACATTTCATACATTTGTTTAAGCAATAAACACTTAATTTAAACATATCTTAAAAATTACTTAAATAGATCATTGGATTTCTAATTACATTAAAAAAAGGAATAAAGGTAGAAATAAACATGTTATCATATATTTCCATACATTTATTCTAGCGATACATTCTTCATACATCAAACAGGTTATCATATATTTCCATACATTTATTCTAGCGATACACACTTCGTACATCTTCTAAGAATGACACAAATAGATCTGCTTCTTGAACTGTATCCAAGAGACTGTGCTCTCTTAAAAAGGCGAGTGCTGCTTCTTCTGTCAGAATGACTCTTCTATAAAACTCCTTCAGCAACATTTTTAGTACCCTCAATCGATGATATCTTTTTTAAACCGAGGGACAACTGATTTAGGAGCTGTGGGACGCTGGTCACGCGGTAGACCTCACCCTCAACCTGGGTAGGCGACATATGGCGGTAGACCTCACACTATAGTAGCACCTATATATATATATATATATATATATACATTTAAGGGATTTTTACATAGGGCAAATCTATTTTTGGTTGAGATAGCCATGTCGTCCTGATAGAAGTTCCTCATTGGCTGCTTCTAATTGGGATATATCTGCGAGAAATATACCTGAGAATTTTACCTGTAGAGGTATCACTGGGTCACTACCCCCGGAATGAATATCCCGAAAGACATCGTGTATGGCGCCAAATATTTAAATAGATATACGCATATATATATATATATATACATATATATATATATATATATATACATATATATATATATATATATGCAACCTCACTCATCAGGGTATGACTACTCCCTCTTCCATTTACCTAAGGGACGGAGATGGTGAGCGTGACCGAGAAGACATCTCATTTATATATATATATATATATATATGTATATATATATATATATATATATATTAGAGATGTGTTTGCGTATAAAAATGAAGCCCTATAGATATTTTCTATACTATACCATTTAGTATGTAGCATACATGCTTACGTATGCAAACGAAAGCTAAAGTATTGTTAGAAGAATGTCCATATAAACTTTAAGCCCCAACATGGCCAAAGGCTACTTAATCTTATATACCTAAGTGACTTCTGGATCGAGGTGTACAGGCCTATCCTAGGCATTATATGGCATTGTTTACTAAATGGGCTGGGTTTTAAATTAGATCCCTCCTCATAGTGTGAGTAGGGTCATCGTGAAAATCTCGCCGTGACTTGCCTTTATTATAAATAAGGTAACGTTCAATGGAGACCTCCGAATGTAATCGGCTCTAATGCCACTGTTACCACATCCATGTCATTTTTTTTTTCTTTTGGGTACTTACTCACAATGGCACTTTTTATTTGTGGATGAAAGGTGGTAGATATTAGGATCCCTAGCCAGTAACGCTTATTCTGCTACCTTCTCGTCTAAAAATTACTTAATTTTTTATTTATTTATTATTATTATCATTATTTTTTCTTTTTTTTTTAGGGTGCTTCCTTAACGACTTGATATCTTTTTTTGTTGATTTCATTTAAAATTTAATATCTTGAATGAAATCGAGGTATCTCAAAAAATAATTTTTCTTTTTCATGAATAATTACCACAGCAAGGAAATAGATCTGTTGGCAATAGACATATTGCCCCGGATAGAGATATTAATGTTGTTTTAGAAAAACAACTTGAGAATAAACCCCCCCCCCCTTGGAATATTAAACATTATTCAGAAATTTATTTCTCGGTTGGAAATCAATTCATCTTTTGCCAATCATATGCTAGAATTCTCAAAATTGAAATGGTATAGAGGATCCAGCCTTACTTATGAGCCATTATTTAGAATTGTTGAAAAGGTTCAAATGGACGATCAAGAGCGGTAGAGGGAAGGGACAGGACAGTGTCCTAGAGACCGTCAGTCTATACATTTAATGTCCACAACCCCCTGTCCATCCAAGCTGAGACCAGGGAAGACCAGGCAATATCTTTTGATAACTCAGTAGGTAGAGAATTATAGGCCAACAAAGACGGTGAGGTAGCAGACGTAACTAGAAATTATTGGGCTGGAGCGGGGCTCAAACTCCCTACTCACAGATTGCTAGACAGGGATGTTTCCAATATGCTATCATAACCGCAAATAAGTCTGTAGTGCATCATATTATAGTATTCCTATCCCAATTCTATAGTTTCTAACGTCACTTGTTCTCAAGTTTTTTTTCGGTTGAAACAGATATTTATAAATCTTTAAATTTTAGTTAAATTCTTCTTAAGAATAAAAACCCGTTTTCCAGTATTATAGTTTGCTCTTGATTACATTGAAGCAGCGATGTCAGGATCTTTATTTTTCTAAATACATAAATTCCTCAACTTCCAATCTTGATAGGTTCCAAGAAGCTGTTTGCAAGTAAAATATTGCTAAATTTTGGCCTTGGCTAGGCTTCACCTAACTCATGCCTACGATTTTCAACTGCAAAAGTCAACAAATAGTCCTGTTTCATATTGCAAATGTCGTCTTGCTTACTACATTAGATTATATGATATTCTCTTATTACAGAATTTCATTATGAACTTTTGATGCAATATCTGAGAGTTATGATTTCCGTTGGATTTATGTTTGTATCTCTGAAGGTTTGTAAATTGAGGACCTGTAATATGGTACTTTCCTACCATCATTATGGCGACATTTTGAGTAACACTGATGAACTAATGAATTTTGAAATTTATTAGAATGCAAAAAAGCGTCCGTGCAGATATAAGGACAAGAAACAAACATTCAGTAGTTATAATCAAGTTATCCGACAAATTGATGTTCAACAGCTTCCGAGGCAATGAATGCAGAGTAAATTTCTCTTGTCCCTCTAAATATCTCCATCAAATTTTGATTTGCCTTTTATTTTCTTTAAAGGAGGAATTCTGATCATGATTAGTTCCGAATTGTTCAGTTTTTTTCATTCTCTTTAAATAGCAAGCGAAAAACGGATTTCGCGAATTTGTTTTTTATTTATTTTTTATTAGGATTTCCAAATTGAATAAAGTGGCATGAAAAGTTTTAGTTAACTTATAATTTATATATTACTTATAACTTGATTTTCTCAGTAAGAGATTCTGTTTTTATGTCTAAATTCCATATTTACATTTTTTCTGCAGTTTTGCAGAAGGAATTCCCGTAGGTTGTTAATTTCGATTATATTTCTTTCTGTATTTTAAAATTAAGAAAGAAACTTTCATCAATTAGAAACTCAGAAGAATGATTTTTTTTAAAGTTTCACCCACAACGTGTTTTCCTACACTTAAAATAAACCGTAATTTTAATCGAAAATTTTACGTAGAAATTTACTGTTTTCAGCCGTAATTCAGTAAAATACGGGCGACTGGAATTTTACCATACTTTATTATTTTTAACGTGTTGGCAACCGTAATATCACTCCTTCACGTCAATATATCAGTTTTTAAAAAGGTAAAAATCCTGGAATAAATGTTGCGAGACTTTTACCTTTTTTTTTTTTTTCATACATGTTTTTAAGTTTACTAATCCAAGTAGCATTATGACCCAGGTTTATCGCTGACTTGCCCCCCGGCACGGCAATCACCCCCCTTCTATTATACCAAGTTGCTCACCCCCATTTCAGGATATATCCACCCCCATTCCATATCTTCTCCCCAATTCCATCCCTGCTTCCATATCTTTCCTCCGGTCCCTCTCTACTTCCTTAGTCCCCCTATACATGCATCTGCTATTGGCAATTTCTACCATTTCATCAATTTCTTGGGAGGTTTGAAGCTGATATGTTGCCTCACTATGATCGATTATGGCACCAAGGTAGTTGTTTCTGGAGGTGGTGGTGGTAGTGGTCGCCAGCTGCTATTACGCACCCCCCCCCCCTCACCCGCTTTCACTCTCTCTTTCACACATATTACATTTTATAATTTCTTTTATGGTTGAATACTCATCCTTCTTCTTTCCCTTACTCTAAATTGTACACTTGTATTCGATTCCACAATATAAACTACTTTTCTAATCTATCTTTTTTTAAGAGGAGTGCAGCAGAGGTAGGTGTTGAGGATATAGTGATGTAGGAAGGGGGGAGGCAAGCTTCACTAATACCCCAGTATACATTTCCTCTCAGATCTCCCTTTCCTAATCCCAAATTCATATCTTGGTCATTACTTGCTTTCTTTATTATATTTTAAAATTCCTTTTTATTAGCATTTTTTTCAGTACATCTTTTATATATTTTGCAAGGATCTACTATATTAAATGCTCTTCTTAAGTCTGTTGAATAGAAATAGTAAAGGTTCGTTAAAACAAAGAATTGTTTAATTTCCGTAAAAAAAATAGTTTAGCTTCTTTGAAAAATAATAGATTAGGTTCGTAAAAACAAAATGATTTAGGTTCAAATCGAACGAGTGGAAATATAGCACTGAGTATTTTTTTTAAATTTTAATTAAAAAAAAAAAAAAGGTATTCTTATGACCGAGAAAAATTTACAGATTTGGATATATCAGAAAGACTGTACATTTTATTATAACTAACTATAAATACTTTAGACCTGAACAGACAAAAAGAAAAATTCTTTTTATGTGAACTGTACTCCCATGAAATCAATTTGATGTTGCAATCAAACATCCTATCATCGCAGTAATAATTATGTACCAGGTTAAGGATATGAGTGATGTTTTAATTACTCTCTCTCTCTCTCTCTCTCTCTCTCTCTCTCTCTCTCTAAATCAAGTAGGTTACTTTGCCTTGGACTTAATTAGTTTGTGAAACTTTCACTTTTGCCACTCTATATATTAATTGGTTTACTTGATTCTCTCTCTCTCTCTCTCTCTCTCTCTCTCTCTCTCTAAATCAAGTAGGTTACTTTGCCTTGGACTTAATTAGTTTGTGAAACTTTCACTTTTGCCACTCTATATATTAATTGGTTTACTTGATTTTCTCTCTCTCTCTCTCTCTCTCTCTCTCTCTCTCTCTAAATTAAGTAGGTTATTTTGCCTTGGACTTAATTAGTTTGTGAAACTTTCACTCTTGCCACTCTATATATTAATTGGTTTACTTGATTTTCTCTCTCTCTCTCTCTCTCTCTCTCTCTCTCTCTCTCTCTCTCTCTCTCTCTCTCTCTCTAAATTAAGTAGGTTATTTTGCCTTGGACTTAATTAGTTTGTGAAACTTTCACTCTTGCCACTCTATATATTAATTGGTTTACTTGATTTTCTCTCTCTCTCTCTCTCTCTCTCTAAATCAAGTAGGTTACTTTGCCTTGGACTTAATTAGTTTGTGAAACTTTCACTTTTGCCACTCTATATATTAATTGGTTTACTTGATTCTCTCTCTCTCTCTCTCTCTCTCTCTCTCTCTCTCTCGCTCTCTCTCTCTCTCTCTCTCTCTCTCTAAATTAAGTAGGTTATTTTGCCTTGGACTTAATTAGTTTGTGAAACTTTCACTTTTGCCACTCTATATATTAATTGGTTTACTTGATTTTCTCTCTCTCTCTCTCTCTCTCTCTCTCTCTCTCTCTCTCTTTAAATCAAGTAGGTTACTTTGCCTTGGACTTAATTAGTTTGTGAAACTTTCACTCTTGCCACTCTATATATTAATTGGTTTACTTGATTTTCTCTCTCTCTCTCTCTCTCTCTCTCTCTCTCTCTCTCTTTAAATCAAGTAGGTTACTTTGCCTTGGACTTAATTAGTTTGTGAAACTTTCACTTTTGCCACTCTATATATTAATTGGTTTACTTGATTTTCTCTCTCTCTCTCTCTCTCTCTCTCTCTCTCTCTAAATCAAGTAGGTTACTTTGCCTTGGACTTAATTAGTTTGTGAAACTTTCACTTTTGCCACTCTATATATTAATTGGTTTACTTGATTCTCTCTCTCTCTCTCTCTCTCTCTCTCTCTCTCTCTCTCTCTCTAAATTAAGTAGGTTATTTTGCCTTGGACTTAATTAGTTTGTGAAACTTTCACTCTTGCCACTCTATATATTAATTGGTTTACTTGGTATTCTCTCTCTCTCTCTCTCTCTCTCTCTCTCTCTCGCTCTCTCTCTCTCTCTCTCTCTCTCTCTCTCTCTTTCTTTGATTTACACTGTGACTATTGACACCCCATATATCAATTGATTTACTTGATTCTCTCTCTCTCTCTCTCTCTCTCTCTCTCTCTCACTACTCCCTGTGGCTGATTCCTTTACCATCTTCATTCACTGCTCGAAATGTCTGCCAGTATTTCAGCCCACAATATAAACTACTTTTCTGATCCATTCCTTTACAAGAGGAGTGCAAAGGGTATAGTGGGGGGAGGGGGGGGGGGGGTGGGAGTTGCGGCTGGGCATGTAGTGAGATGGAGTGGGGGAGATGAGAGTCCCTTTTGTTACCCTGCTACATACAGTACCTCCTACTTTTCACATCATGCCAGCTCACCTCATAATTTGATATACTTTAATTTTGATTTAAAAGAACAGAAAAGTTATTTTTTAGAAAGGAAAAATAGTGTTTGAATTTCAGTAGAATCCCGATAAAAGATATTTTCAAGAACGGAAAATATCGTATAGATTTAAATATATCTGGAAATAAAGATTGGTTTGAATGTCTGAACAGAAAAAAATATTCCATATCTTCCATAATGAAATAGAATAAAGGTTAAAGTTGTTTTAAGTCAGTTGTGAATTTAAATGCTACATCATACTGAACGACATGAAGACAGAACAATCTACATCAATTTGATGTTACAATCAAAGAGCCCATCATCAAATTTCGTGTACGCAGTAATAATTATGTACCGTGTAAAGGATATTAATGATGTTTGAATTATTATTACTCTGCTCTCTCTCTCTCTCTCTCTCTCTCTCTCTCTCTCTCTCTCTCAAAAAAAAAAAAAAAAAACTATCACATTCTTTTCACACAAATTCTCTGTCTTTGTCTCTTACTACCTCAAATTAAGTTACTTTGACTTTCATTGTTGTCACTTTATATATCAATTATTTTAAATAACTCTCTCTCTCTCTCTCTCTCTCTCTCTCTCTCTCTCTCTCTCTCTCTCTCTCAAAATTTTTCCCTTACCACTTCTTTGTAGCTAAATCCTTCTCCAAAATCCCTGACTTCGAAATGGCCACCAGTACTCTAGTCCACAATACAAACTGCTTTTCAGATCCGTTTTTTTACAAGGAGTGCAACAGCATAGGGATAGGTGACATATTGATGTGAAAGGGGGAGAGGGAACTTCTCCCTAATACCCAAGTATCGTTTTAATACCACCTCCCCCCAATCCTAACTTCGTCTTTAGTGTCTTGCTATTTCCTTCCTTTTTTTCTATTTCATTTCAAAACTAGGTATTCTTATTTACTTTAGTTTTAGTGACACGTACTTGAAATTCGAATAAACATTAATGGATCAGCTATGTTGTGATGGATGCTTAGAAACACATGATTTGTTATCATTTTAAAGCTACGCATTTTTATAGAATATAGCTCACAGTACAATTTTTGCCACACTAGTGAACAATATTCTGCTGTAGAATAGCAGACTCCTAGAACTGTTTTCTTAAGAGTTTCTGGATCTGTTCCCCTGCTGGTGTTGGCTAATTTGCTAAGCAGGTTGTTTCTTGTTGATACTTTTTCTTTAGTTTGTTTGTGTATTTTAAAGCGAAGACTTCTGTCAAGAGGAACACCTAAATATACTGGATAATTATGGGAATCTAATTCTTTATTTTCCCCATATGATATGTAGTTTCCGGTTAGCTTCGTGATTGTTAAGGTGGAATGCACACACTTGCGTTTTACTGGGGTTTGCATTGAGGTGACATTTTTTTTTATAATACACTGAGAGAAATGATAAAGCTCTTGATAGTCTCTCCTTTATTTCTTCAAAGGATCGTGACTGTGTGGGAATGCATAAGTCGTGGGAAAGGTCTTGCCACGCAAAGAAAGTAAATCCAGAGCTTAACAGGGCCTGTAGAATAATCACTGGTGCATTAAAAACAACACCCTTACCATCCCTGTATAGACTGGCCAGTATTGCACCACCTCCAATGCGACAAGACGCTATTACTAAAAATGAAAGGGTTAAACAGATGAATGATCCAAGGCATCCACTTCATGGACACCAGGTAACAAGACAACGACTAAAATCCAGACAAAAAAGCTTCATGATCGTGAATGGTCCTGAACATCTAAACCATACAGGCTACAGATTGATGAAATGGAGGGAAGAGTGTTCGTAATTCAACCAATGAAGCACTACCTGACCCTAGCGAACACCTACCCTGTGGAGCGTCCCTCAACCGAAAGGAGTGGACCACCTTAAACAGGGCAAGACCCAAGGTCGGGAAAACAGGAGATACAATTTAGAAGTGGGGATATATCACCAATGCTGATTGCCTCTGTGGTAAATCACCCCAGACCATGGACCACATCCTCCGAGGTTGCCCACTGGGACCCGCATGTTCTGATGTACTGTATTATTATTATTATTATTATTATTATTATTATTATTATTATTATTATTATTATTATTATTATTATCCAAGCTACAACCCTAGTTGGAAAAGCAAGATGCTATAAGCCCAGGGGCTCCAACAGGGAAAAATAGCCCAGTGAGGAGAGGAAATAAGGAAATAAAAAAATGAAGAGAACAAATTAACAATAAATCGTTCTAAAAAAAAGTAACAACGTCAAAACAGACATGTCACATATAAACTATAAACAACATCAAAAACAAATATATCATAAATAAACTATAAAAAGACTCATGTCCGCCTGGTCAACAAAAAAACATTTGCTCCAACTTTGAACTTTTGAAGTTCTACTGATTCAACTACCCGATTAGGAAGATCATTCCACATTTTGGTAACAGCTGGAATAAAACTTCTAGAGTACTGCGTAGTATTGAGCATCATGATGGAGAAGGCCTGGCTATTAGAATTAACTGCCTGCCTAGTATTACGAACAGGATAGAATTGTCCAGGGAGATCTGAATGTAAAGGATGGTCAGAGTAGATCTACAGGAAACAAATGACATAGCCATCCATTAAATACACGTGTTGTGTGATAAGATATGACGATGAGCTCGGAGTAGAGGAACTTTTATGATGCAGGAGTCGTAATATTTCCTCTTTTACGCAAAGGCTGATCACGATCGACGAGTGTGCCATGACCTTGGAGTTATTTTATTGAATGAGGCCTATGTCATCGTGTTATTGAAAGAAATTTTTGTCATTGGAATAACTATATAATTTAAGCCCATGGTTTACAAAGGCTGCAAAAAATAGAACGAATTTTGGGGGGTATATATGAATCATGCCTGTCTTATTTGTATGATTAAATTCCTTTTTATTTCTTAATATTTTAATAACTTTGTCAGGAAATGTGATAAGTTTATACTTGTGTATAGTTATTTCTCGTTAAGGATGTTGAAAAATCAAAAGAATGCTCGTATAACTGTATATATATATATATATATATATATATATATATATATATATATATATATATATATATATACAGTATATATATATATATATATATATTTCATTCTAGTAATTACATTGAATTTAATGTCCTCGTCTTTTCATTTCCAATACTTCTCTCCTTCCTTTTTTTCAAATATTTCATCACTCAAATTTCAGAAACCTTAAGCAAAATAATTTCAATTGGGAGTTACACTCTAGTCTAGATCTCCACATAAAAATATCTGGCCGATGAGTCCCTCCTTAATTTCCACCTCGTATATCGGCTCGGTAAGAAATTGCAACCAAGTTTTAAGTTTTTACAATTACTTATAGGATATCAAGGACAGTATGTTGCTCCACAATATCTTGATTTTTTTTCAATAGTTTTAATTAGGTATTCTTGTTCTTAGACCATCTGTTACAAAGAAAACCCTTCGTATGTGTATACACATTGCAATGTATTTCGTAGGATTTGATTTTGTATCAGGTTTCAAACAGGCCCTCTGTTGTATAACCTGCACATATACAGCAGACCCTATGCTGTACAGTATATCATACTCATATACTCTGATTCACCCGTTGCCTCTCTCTATCGTTGTCCAAAACAGTTAAAGATGCAGCTTCTATTTCATTCTTGAACCACCCATTCTATCGTTATTCACTCCATAATCCCACCGCAGTTTACTCGGACTAATTTCAATTTTCCATCATTCATTTTTCATTAGCCTTCTTTTACACTTATCGAGTCACTTTCCTGTCCAGTGGCTCTTAACCAAACTTCCTGGTAAGTTTGGACTTGGTTAACAAATTGCCATTAAAAAAAAGAAAAAAAAAAAAACACGATGAAAAATAGAAAACGTGCTTAACAAAATATTAAGAAGCCTATTCTCTGGCTTATCATATCGATTTGATATGCTGCCAACATATTGCATGAGCGCAGTAATAATTGGAAGCTAAATTACTTTTTATTGCAGTGTCATTGGGCTGTGTCTTCTTAGTTTTCAAGCAGTTCATATGTCCTACTGTATCATTAGTAGACCTTTTAATTTCTTTAGTTAATTTAGCGATTTAACTTAAATTAACAACACAATTCCAAGGGTTATAGAACGACTCAAATATTTAATTAATTCAGGAATCGGTAATATATATCTATCCATATTGTTATTCTTTTATTGCTGAACCCTAACTATAAATATTTTTTTTAAAAAAATCTTAATTTGTTTAAGATTCTTCATCAATATTTTTTTGTGCATCTAATCTTTCAAAAACCTGGCTGTTGGTTTTCTTTTAAGTTGCCCGTCACATCGGCCTCCACCAAAAAAAAAAAAAAAAAAAAAAAAAAAAAAAAAAAAAAAAAAAAAAAAAAAAAAAAAAAAACTTACATTTAGCACAATCGAACGTTAGTGACATATTACGTATGGCTTAGCCGCTTCCATGAAATTATACAAATAATAATCCACAGGAATATCGAAACGTTAGTGATATCATTTCCATTTTTTCCCAAAGCTATTTTGATATAGTCCCCTGTTAATTGCGAATGCGTGGGGATTAGTGATAATCCACTAATCCATTTGTTTTGTGTGCTTTTGCGGGAAAACATTGCCAGCGTAAAGCGGGTACTTCATTTTGCGCGTTACCGATGGCTTGCTTCAAGTTAATTATGAACGTGACTCCTGTTCTCGTGGGATAAGGGCTCACGGTACGACCTTTCAATATCACAAATACCAAAGTATATAAGAGTTATTTGTTTTAGGTTATTTGTTTATAAAAGTTATTTCTATAAGTTATTTGTTTATAAATGTTATTCATCTTAGGCTATTTGTTTATAAAAGTTATTTGTTTTAAGTTATTTGTTTTAGGTTATTTGTTTATAAAAGTTATTTGATTTTAAAAGTTATTTGTTTTAAGTTATTTGTTTTAAATTATTTGTTTATAAAAGTTATTTGTTTTAGGTTGTTTGTTTATAAAAGTTATCTTTTTAGGTTATTTGTTTATAAAAGTTATTTGGTTTAGGTTATTTGTTTATAAACGTTATTTGTTTTTGGTTATTTTTTAGGATATTTGTTTATAAAAGTTATTTGTTTTAGGTTGTTTATTAATAAAAGTTATCTATTTTAGGTTGTTTTTTTATAAAAGTTATTTTTTTAGGTGATTGGTTTAGGTTATTTGGTTATAAAAGTTATTTGTTTCAGGTTATTTGTTTATAAAAGTTATTTTTCTTATTATCTGTTTATAAATGTTATTTTTCAAGTTATTTGTATATAAAATTATTTTTTAGGTTATTTTTTATAAAAGTTATTTATTTTAGGTTATTTGTTTATAAAAGTTATTTGTTTTAGGTGTTTTTTTTATAAGATTTATTTGTTCTAGGGTATTTGTTTATAAAAGTTATTTGTTTTAGGTTATTTATTTATGAAAGTTATTTTTTTAGGTTATTTGTTTATAAAAGTTATTCATTTTAGGTTATTTGTTTACAAAAGTAATTTTTTAGGTTATTTCTTTATAAAAGTTTTTTATTTTAGGTTATTTGTTTAGCAAATTTATTCTAGGTTATTTATTTAATTCTTATTTGTTTTTCGTGCATTTCTCTGATTGTTAATTTATAAGAATACCTAAGAATAGTTATTCGTTTGAACATAATATTTCATAATATTGAACGCTTTAAGTAGATGAATGTGTAAGAGGAATGTAATAATGTTTCTTCATGCGGTGAATGTTAGGTCTCTTCCTGATTATATGCCTGATATCATCCAAGCAAACTATGATTTGACAGGCTATGGTATTTAATCTTACATTTTTATTGTTAACCATTATAATTATAGACCTATTTAAAAACATTTCAAAGATTGTGAAACAATTTGATCGGTATTATTATTATTATCATTATTATTATTATTATTATTATTATCATCATCACCATTATTATTATTATTATTATCATTATCATTCTTTTTATCATCATCATCATTATCATCATCACCATTATTATTATTATTATTATTATTATTATTATTATTATTATTATTATCATCACCATTATTATTATTATTATTATTATTATTATTATTATTATTATTATTATTATTATTATCATTCTTTTTATCATCATCATCATTATCATCATCACCATTATTATTATTATTATTATTATTATTATTATTATTATTATTATTATTATTATTACTATTATTATTATTACTGGGTAAGTTACAACCCTAGTTGGAATAGCTCTGACATGGTAAAATACCCATTGAACAAGCAGATTCAGTAAATAATATGAGAAATAATGAATAAATAGTATGAATTATCTTGAGATCAGTAACAATGCTGAAATAGATCTGTATGAATTTTGAAGAGAGATTTATATCAGTTTGTTCAACATGAAGACATTCGTTGCAAGTTTGAACTTCTGAATTAACATCGGTGCAATATATTAATATCCAGATCAGGAATAAGGGATTTGTCCAAGTTTTTGTCCAAGACTAATATGGGGAACAGCAGCTGGAGAGCTGACAGAAGAATACTCGAAAAGAATGAAAATTAAAAAATTTCTTCAGAATATATTACTAAGTAAGCCAATTTTTTGTGCAGTTTATGAAGAAACAGACCAAGTGTGTTTTTCAAGAGTTTTATATAGGTAAAGAAACAATATCAATTCAGAGATCTGTCTTGGACCTATTTATAATCATACTTTGAGTTTTGTTAGCGTTCAACTTCATGCTCCATATTTTGTACCATGTACTAATTTTAGCTATATCTCTGTAAGGGATTGCAACCCCAAATCTACATTGAGGATATGGAATTGAGTGCAAAGAGAGTAGCATCATCTGCATATGGAACGAGCTTGTTTTCTATGCTAAACCATATATTATGTGTATATTGCAAAGTAATGTGCCAAGAAAACTTCACTGAGGAACACTAGATATCACATTCCTATAGTAACTGTGGGGCCATCAACAACTCTTTGCAGTCTATTTCGTAAGAATTCAATAATGATGCTAAGAAAAGACTTGCCTACTCCCAACTGTTTTGATTTGAAAACAAGGGCCTCATGATTAACACAAAGAAAACGCTAAAATCAAGGTCAATTATACGAACTTCTTGACCATAATCAATGTTGTATCTGTATACTATTGGAAATTGTAAGAAGGACATCACATGCAGAGGGTAATGATATTTAGCAAAACAGTATGTTATTGACACAGTGGCTAACCTTTATGAAGTAAGCAATTTGATGTGATTTAAAACTAACAAAGGTTTTGCTACGAAGAATATTCTTTCAAATATCTTTGCTCATGTTCATTTTCGTCACATTGATACCCGTCTTATATTTTAGTATCTGTTCTACCCATCTTCATTCATGTGTCTTTCTTAATAAAACACCCGCCCCCCCCCCCCCATCCATGTGAATACCGCATCCTCCCCCGGCCAGGCGTCACTATATGACACGTTTGGTCAATTTTTTATTACGTCTTTCAAATTTTTATCTTTATTAATATTTATTTTATTTATGCTTATTTTAGAGTATATCTTTATAATAGCATTAATTGTTTCATTAATCAGTTATAGCTTGGATTTTTTTTTTTTTTTTCAAATAAGATAGACCTTTGTGTTAGTCTTATAGACGGTAACATGAAGAGGAATGAGAATTTCATTCACGTTTACGAAGAAATTTGAATGGTGTTCTTATTATTAAATTCTTTTAGTATAAAGAAGCGTTTCTGAAACAAGCAAGTTCCAGTTGAAATTCCCAAAAGAGATTGTTTGATATGCGTGAGAGTATAAGTTTACTCAGGTATTTTAGGTCAACTGAAGTAAGAATGTAACTATGAATTGGGTTTCAAATAAGTACGGGAGAGTTCAAAACATAATGAAGAATTTGATAAATTTGAAAGGTTCAGACGTCTTAGAACATGAAATACGTATGAGAAGTGTGAAGCTCCCAAAGAATTAAACCTACTAAAGACTAAGATCTTTCTTATGATACTTGAGAATGCAAAATTACTAAAGAATCGCAATTCCCAAAGAATTATTATTATTATTATTATTATTATTATTATTATTATTATTATTATTATTATTATTATTATTATTATTATTATTACTTGCTAAGCTACAACCCTAGTTGGAAAAGCAAGATGCTATAAGCCCAGGGGCCCTAACAAGGAAAATTAAAATATTTTAAAATCAGTTACCCAGGAGGACAGTACTGCCTTTCTTTTAAACATTTGCAATACTAAAGATTGTCAATCTAACGAAGCGAATCCAGATAACGAAATTCTAACTCTCCCTATGAAGATAATTATTTATTCCCGAGGAGAGGTTTGGAAGACTTAGGGTCTTAATAGGGAATTTGCGGTGATAAAAGAACTTAGCGACGTTGTGTGTTCGATAATCGGTTTAACGAAGTTTGTGAAGCTAAACTAGTCAATGCTACATAATAATCATTATGGCTTAAGGTACATCATAAGTACGATGATATAAGGTAGTATTAATTTAGCTTAATAATCCTGTATCAAAAGAAACATTTTCACGAACTTACCTGATTTTTATGTATTACCTCACATACACTACACGAATCCTCGCAACTTGTAAATTTATTTTAATTTCAACTCATTTTAGTACACGTCCCATCATAAATATATAGCAATCCCAGCTTCGTGTTTCCTTGTAAAAATTCATTCTCGTCTCCGATCCCGTGTTATATTTTAAAAATTTTTACTAATTCAATTTGTTTCGATGAGAATACTTGATATAGCAACTTACCCCTACACTGTTACAAAATTGCCGTAAAAAACGGTACAAATCCTGGAATAAATGTTGCCAGGCATTCACCATTTTATAAACGGATATATTGACGTAAAGGAGTGATATTACGGTGACCATCCCGTGAAATATAATAACAAGGTATGGTAAAATTACGGCCGCCTGTATTTTACTGAAATACGTCTGCGAACAGTATATTTTTTACTTAGATTTTCCGATTAAAATTACGGTATTTTAACTCTGGTCCATCTTCAGCTAGCCGCCTCTCCATTATTCATTCCATTGATTCATTTCTCTTTCTTTTATTTTCTTTCTCTTATACGAAAGACATTTTGGTTATTCTTCGTGAGAGGAAATTGACCAACTACAACTGAAATGTTTTTCTATAGAAAGAAAAGAAGCATTATGAGAAAACAAGAGTGTGATTAATCCCAGAAGAGACCCGTAGGTTATCCTGTGAAATTACACATAATTGTAAGGTTCAAGGAAATCAGGAGCTGATTAAATTGCACAGATGACAATAAAGCGAAAGAAATAGACCCTTCCTCGCCCAGATGAAGAGTTAGCCATGAAATGGCTTTATCAGGAAAGCATCTTTCCTTTTTGTATATCTTCATCTAGTAGGTCAATTGGCTGTCTTTATTATACCAAGAAGGCAGTCTGTCGCTAATGTAATTGCAAACTAACATATTTCTCTAACATTGTAAAGCGTGTTTTAGCCCTGATATTACTTTATGTAGTAGAGGATAATTCAGCCCTGATATTACTTTTTCTAAGGTTTGCAATTTATAAAGCTTTCTAATTGTGCTCTTTTTTGTTTGTTTTGGGGCTTGATTAGCCATTATGTTTGTCTCGAACACGCGCTACATATATACTAACCAACTTCGAGAGAAGGCATGTTGGTAGTTGTATACCATTTTATAGAGATTAGTTGTGTGTCATTATTATCTTTTCATCAAGAAATGAAACATAAATGTTCTACGTCTGTACTATCAAATAATGCATAAACATAAGATATAAGTTGGCTTAGTGAATGTACTATCAAATAGTGCATAAACGTAAGATATACGTTGGCTTAGTGAATGTACTATCAAATAGTGCATAAACGTAAGATATACGTTGGCTTAGGGAATGTACTACCAAATAATGCATGAACGTAAGATATAAGTTGGCTTAGGGAATGTACTACCAAATAATGCATGAACGTAAGATATAAGTTGGCTTAGGGAATGTACTACCAAATAATGCATAAACGTAAGATATAAGTTGGCTTAGGGAATGTACTATCAAATAGTGCATAAACATTAGATATAAGTTGGCTTAGTGAATGTACTATCAAATAGTGCATAAACGTAAGATATAAGTTGGCTTAGTGAATGTACCATCAAATAATGCATAAACGTAAGATATACGTTGGCTTAGGGAATGTACCATCAAATAATGCATAAACGTAAGATATACGTTGGCTTAGGGAATGTACCATCAAATAATGCATAAACGTAAGATATACGTTGGCTTAGTGGATGTACCATCAAATAATGCATAAACGTAAGATATACGTTGGCTTAGGGAATGTACCATCAAATAATGCATAAACGTAAGATATAAGTTGGCTTAGGGAATGTACCACCAAATAATGCATAAACGTAAGATATAAGTTGGCTTAGGGAATGTACCACCAAATAGTGCATAAACGTAAGATGTAAGTTGGCTTAGGGAATGTACCACCAAATAGTGCATAAACGTAAGATGTAAGTTGGCTTAGGGAATGTACCACCAAATAGTGCATAAACGTAAGATGTAAGTTGGCTTAGGGAATGTACCACCAAATAGTGCATAAACGTAAGATGTAAGTTGGCTTAGGGAATGTACCATCAAATAGTGCATAAACGTAAGATGTAAGTTGGCTTAGGGAATGTACCACCAAATAGTGCATAAACGTAAGATGTAAGTTGGCTTAGGGAATGTACTATCAAGGGAATGTACCACCAAATAGTGCATAAACGTAAGATGTAAGTTGGCTTAGGGAATGTACCACCAAATAGTGCATAAACGTAAGATGTAAGTTGGCTTAGGGAATGTACTATCAAATAGTGCATAAACGTAAGATGTAAGTTGGCTTAGGGAATGTACTACCAAATAGTGCATAAACGTAAGATGTAAGTTGGCTTAGGGAATGTACTATCAAATAGTGCATAAACGTAAGATGTAAGTGGGCTTAGGGAATGTACTATCAAATAGTGCATAAACGTAAGATGTAAGTGGGCTTAGGGAATGTACTATCAAACAGTGCATAAACGTAAGATGTAAGTGGGCTTAGGGAATGTACTATCAAACAGTGCATAAACGTAAGATGTAAGTGGGCTTAGGGAATGTACTATCAAACAGTGCATAAACGTAAGATGTAAGTGGGCTTAGGGAATGTACCACCAAACAGTGCATAAACGTAAGATGTAAGTTGGCTTAGGGAATGTACCACCAAACAGTGCATAAACGTAAGATGTAAGTTGGCTTAGGGAATGTACCACCAAACAGTGCATAAACGTAAGATGTAAGTTGGCTTAGGGAATGTACCACCAAACAGTGCATAAACGTAAGATGTAAGTTGGCTTAGGGAATGTACCACCAAACAGTGCATAAACGTAAGATGTAAGTTGGCTTAGGGAATGTACCACCAAACAGTGCATAAACGTAAGATATAGTAAGATATAAGTTGGCTTAGTGAATGTACTATCAAATAGTGCGTAAACGTAAGATGTAAGTTGGCTTAGGGAATGTACCACCAAACAGTGCATAAACGTAAGATGTAAGTTGGCTTAGGGAATGTACCACCAAACAGTGCATAAACGTAAGATGTAAGTTGGCTTAGGGAATGTACCACCAAACAGTGCATAAACGTAAGATGTAAGCTGGCTTAGGGAATGTACCACCAAACAGTGCATAAACGTAAGATGTAAGCTGGCTTAGGGAATGTACCACCAAACAGTGCATAAACGTAAGATGTAAGCTGGCTTAGGGAATGTACCACCAAACAGTGCATAAACGTAAGATGTAAGCTGGCTTAGGGAATGTACCACCAAACAGTGCATAAACGTAAGATGTAAGCTGGCTTAGGGAATGTACCACCAAACAGTGCATAAACGTAAGATGTATGCTGGCTTAGGGAATGTACCACCAAACAGTGCATAAACGTAAGATATACGCTGGCTTAGGGAATGTACCACCTAACAGTGCATAAACATTAGATATAAGTTGGCTTAGTGAATGTACCACCTAACAGTGCATAAACATTAGATATAAGTTGGCTTAGTGAATGTACCATCTAACAGTGCATAAACATTAGATATAAGTTGGCTTAGTGAATGTACCATCTAATAGTGCATAAACATAAGATGTAAGTTGGCTTAGTGAATGTACCATCAAATAGTGCATAAACATAAGATGTAAGTTGGCTTAGGGAATGTACTATCAAACAGTGCATAAACATAAGATCAAATAGTGCATAAACATAAGATGTAAGTTGGCTTAGTGAATGTACTATCAAATAGTGCATAAACATAAGATGTAAGTTGGCTTAGGGAATGTACTATCAAACAGTGCATAAACATAAGATATATGCTGGCTTAGGAAATGTACTATCAAACAGTGCATAAACATAAGATATATGCTGGCTTAGGGAATGTACTATCAAACAGTGCATAAACATAAGATGTAATTTGGCTTAGGGAATGTACTATCAAACAGTGCATAAACATAAGATGTAAGTTGACTTAGGGAATGTACTATCAAACAGTGCATAAACATAAGATGTAAGTTGGCTTAGGGAATGTACTATCAAACAGTGCATAAACATAAGATGTAAGTTGGCTTAGGGAATGTACTATCAAACAGTGCATAAACATAAGATATAAGTTGGCTTAGGGAATGTACTATCAAACAGTGCATAAACATAAGATGTAAGTTGGCTTAGGGAATGTACCACCAAATAATGCATAAACATAAGATGTAAGTTGGCTTAGGGAATGTACTATCAAATAGTGCATAAACATAAGATGTAAGTTGGCTTAGTGAATGTACTATCAAATAGTGCATAAACATAAGATGTAAGTTGGCTTAGGGAATGTACTATCAAATAATGCATAAACATAAGATATAAGTTGGCTTAGGGAATGTACTATCAAATAATGCATAAACATAAGATATAAGTTGGCTTAGGGAATGTACTATCAAACAGTGCATAAACATAAGATATAAGTTGGCTTAGGGAATGTACTATCAAACAGTGCATAAACATAAGATATAAGTTGGCTTAGGGAATGTACTATCAAATAGTGCATAAACATAAGATATAAGTTGGCTTAGGGAATGTACCACCAAATAATGCATAAACATAAGATATAAGTTGGCTTAGGGAATGTACCACCAAATAATGCATAAACATAAGATATAAGTTGGCTTAGGGAATGTACCACCAAATAATGCATAAACATAAGATATAAGTTGGCTTAGGGAATGTACCACCAAATAATGCATAAACATAAGATGTAAGTTGGCTTAGGGAATGTACTATCAAATAGTGCATAAACATAAGATGTAAGTTGGCTTAGGGAATGTACTACCAAATAGTGCATAAACATAAGATGTAAGTTGGCTTAGGGAATGTACTACCAAATAGTGCATAAACATAAGATGTAAGTTGGCTTAGGGAATGTACTACCAAATAGTGCATAAACATAAGATGTAAGTTGGCTTAGGGAATGTACTACCAAATAGTGCATAAACATAAGATGTAAGTTGGCTTAGGGAATGTACTACCAAATAGTGCATAAACATTAGATATATGCTGGCTTAGGGAATGTACTACCAAATAGTGCATAAACATTAGATATATGCTGGCTTAGGGAATGTACTATCAAATAGTGCATAAACATAAGATATATGCTGGCTTAGGGAATGTACTATCAAATAGTGCATAAACATAAGATATATGCTGGCTTAGGGAATGTACTATCAAACAGTGCATAAACATAAGATATAAGTTGGCTTAGGGAATGTACTATCAAACAGTGCATAAACATAAGATATAAGTTGGCTTAGGGAATGTACTATCAAACAGTGCATAAACATAAGATATATGCTGGCTTAGGGAATGTACTATCAAACAGTGCATAAACATAAGATATATGCTGGCTTAGGGAATGTACTATCAAACAGTGCATAAACATAAGATATATGCTGGCTTAGGAAATGTACTATCAAACAGTGCATAAACATAAGATATATGCTGGCTTAGGGAATGTACTATCAAACAGTGCATAAACATAAGATGTAAGCTGGCTTAGGGAATGTACTATCAAACAGTGCATAAACATAAGATATATGCTGGCTTAGGGAATGTACTATCAAACAGTGCATAAACATAAGATGTATGCTGGCTTAGGGAATGTACTATCAAACAGTGCATAAACATAAGATGTATGCTGGCTTAGGGAATGTACTATCAAACAGTGCATAAACATAAGATGTATGCTGGCTTAGGGAATGTACTATCAAACAGTGCATAAACATAAGATGTATGCTGGCTTAGGGAATGTACTATCAAACAGTGCATAAACATAAGATGTATGCTGGCTTAGGGAATGTACTATCAAACAGTGCATAAACATAAGATGTATGCTGGCTTAGGGAATGTACTATCAAACAGTGCATAAACATAAGATGTATGCTGGCTTAGGGAATGTACTATCAAACAGTGCATAAACATAAGATGTATGCTGGCTTAGGGAATGTACTATCAAACAGTGCATAAACATAAGATGTATGCTGGCTTAGGGAATGTACTATCAAACAGTGCATAAACATAAGATGTATGCTGGCTTAGGGAATGTACTATCAAACAGTGCATAAACATAAGATGTATGCTGGCTTAGGGAATGTACTATCAAACAGTGCATAAACATAAGATGTATGCTGGCTTAGGGAATGTACTATCAAACAGTGCATAAACATAAGATGTATGCTGGCTTAGGGAATGTACTATCAAACAGTGCATAAACATAAGATGTATGCTGGCTTAGGGAATGTACTATCAAACAGTGCATAAACATAAGATATAAGTTGGCTTAGGGAATGTACTATCAAACAGTGCATAAACATAAGATATAAGTTGGCTTAGGGAATGTACTATCAAATAATGCATAAACATAAGATATAAATAAGTAGGCTAAGGAAATGATTCAATCTATATGTATTTAAAAACCTAATTAGGCCATCATGTACAGTATAAGGGGATCAAGTTTCAATAGTTTTCCCTTTTAGTTGTGATTTATATCTGTTAATTCGCTAGCAGACTTTTTAAGTATTATTATTATTTCTTTTTCGTTTTAAGCAATCTTTTTCAATATTTCCAATTTCATGGCAGTTACTTAGATTATTACGCTCAAGATAATTATAAACCTCATAAATTGTTTTTGAAAAAATATTTTCAAACCTTAATGTTTCAGTAGATAGTTTTTCATTTTTCATTAAAATGATTCAATCTCTGTTTGTCATACAAAATCTTTATTGATTTTTTGAATACTACCATTATTTTTTGCTTTATAACTGTATTTTTAAAGAAAATTCACTACGATTTTCTTTTTCATGAAATATTTTGAAAAAAATAAGAATATTTTACTCCTTTTTGGAATCTATATAGCGATAAAATATCCTTTTTAGTAAAGTCTTGCACTCTTTCCTTAGTTATAGTAAGTAAATCCACCTATGTATCTTTTCATGAAACGATATCTTAAGATATGCTACTGTATGATTTTCTGTAGGAATCTATGATGCACCAACAACCCGTTGAGATACTACCGCCAGAGAGTTATTGGGCCCTTCGGACTGACCAGATAGTACTACATTAGATCCCTCACTGGTTACGGTTCCTTTTTCCTCTACTGGTTAGTTTTCCTTTTTCTTTCGCCTACACATACACCGAATAGTGTTGTCTATTCTTTACACATTCTCCTCTTTCCTCATAAACCCCCTAACAATACTAAGATAATGTAAAAATTCTTCTTCACTCAAGGGGTTAACTTACTACACTGTAATTATTCAGTGGCTACTTTCCACTTGTTAAGGGTAAAAGAGGCTCTTTAGATATAGTAAGCAGACCTTCTAGGAGGACACTTCAATATCAAACCATTGTTCTCTAGTCTTGGGTAGTGGCATAGCCTCTGTACCATAGTCTTCCACTGTCTTGGGTTAGAGTTCTCTGGTTTGAGGGTACACTCGGGCACACTATTCTTATTTTTCTTCCTCTTGTTTTGTCAAGTTTCTTATAGTTCTTATAGAAAATATTTATTTTCATGCTGTTGCTGCCCTTCAAATATCTTATTTTGCCTTGTTTCCTTTTCTTGCCTTGCTATTTTCCCTGTTGGGGCCCCTGGGCGTATAGCATCCTGCTTTTCCAACTAGAGTTGTAGATTAGCAAGTAATGATAATAATAATAATAATAATAATAATAATAATAATAATAATAATAATAATAATAATAATAATAATAATAATAATAAACGAAATGAAGGAGAAATAGATAATGAGTTTATTATTATATCCATAATCTTACGGAATTTTATGAATTTAGAGTAATCTTTTTATACCAATTCATTACACATTCATTGAAATTAATCATATTAATCACAAATAAATAAATCAAGACATTTTAGCAAAGTTTCCAATGACAGATAGCAATCATCGTTGAAGTAAAGAAAATTATGGAAATATTTTCCAAAACTATATTTATTGAAACCTCGAAGTGGCTGTAGTGGTATTTAATTCCAAGGGACCCTTTTACCTGTCATTCGTTTTTTTAGTCATATTTAAGGGCAAGAATTTTATTAAACAAATTTAAGATTTTGTTTTCAGTGGTGTTTGTAGATAATATGAAATATGCAATATTGTAACATTGACAAAAGCTCCCATAAGCCACCAGGTCTCCCACGCAAACCTCTCTCTCTCTCTCTCTCTCTCTCTCTCTCTCTCTCTCAGTTCTTCATCTCCCGCTTCACACGATCATCGTTCCTCTGTTTCTTCTAACAGCATCCACGAGGGATCAACTGTTCCTAATTTCAGACTTCGATACCAGGGTCTCTCGTATGTGACGCCGAGCGAGGGTTGTTGGATTCTTTTGCTGGCGTGCGTAGGAAAGGGTTGGGGTTGTGGGGGGGGGTGTGTGTCGTGTAAGTAGGTTACTGAAGGTATGGAAAAAAGATGAATTGAGGATGACGAGGACAAGCAGGGGTGAATGGAAAGAGGGAGGAGTGGAGTATAGAAGACAAAGAGAGGGACACAATAATAGGAGGCGAATTGGGGGAGGAAATGGAATTATGGTGACAGGAAGGAAAATAAGAAATGCAGGGTTGTATAGAACGAGAGAGAGAGAGAGAGAGAGAGAGAGAGAGAGAGAGAGAGAGAGAGAGAGAGAGAGAGAGAGAGAGAGAGAGAGAGAGAGATCGTATTTCTGAACTTTCGTAGGTATTGAAGTTGGTTACGTAGATGCTAAAATAAGATAACGAATAAATACAGAAAATTCAGCTTAATGAAAAATATTTTATCGTCAAAGTCCTTAGATAATAATATGTTAATATATTTGTAAACAAACGCACACACACACACACACACAAACATATACATATATATATATATATATATATATATATATATATATATATATATATATATATATATATATATATATATATATATGTGTGTGTGTGTGTGTGTGTGTGTATGTATGTACATATGTGTGTAATTATATGTATACAGTATACACAAACACACACACACACACACATATATATATATGTATATATATATATATATATATATATATATATATATATATATATATATATATATATATATATATATATATATAATGACACTCTGGAACTCCTTAATTTTATTGCCTAAAACATATTATTACACCTGCACAGCAAGGACATCCTCATGACCGACGACTCGGGCTATACCGGAGTCGTCATGAACCAAGAAAAAAGTTCTGTTTCCCTTAATATGCTGACAGGCCACTCAACTGTAAATGGATTTCAGTGTTTTATGTGGTTTGGTCAAGGGGTCGTGGGTCTAGCAACCTCACCCCAAATGACATGCTGAGAGACTCGCTATGCAATTACTTCTAACAGTCTTGCTCTTTCCATCATAAGGTTCAACACTACACAGTATTCTAAAAGTTTCATTCCAGCCGTGGCCAGATTGTGGAATGATCTTCCTAATCAGGCAGTTGAATCGGTGGAACTTCAGAAGTTCAAACATCCAGAGAATGTTTGTATGTTGAACAGGCTGACATAAGTCTCTCTTCATAGTTTTTATATGACAGATCTATTTTATCGTTATTACTGATCATAAGATATTTCATATTTTTCTATTCATTACTTCTCATACATAGTTTTACTTATTGCCGTATTTTCTTTCCCCATTGGGTTATTTTCCTTGTAGCATCCTACGTTTCCAACTAGCGATGTAGCTTACCTATTATTAATAATAAGAATAGTAGTCGCTTCTGGCAATACCTCTTTATATTTTCGTCCATTTATCTACTTATACACTCATTACATATATATATATATATTATATAATATATATATATATATATATATATATATATATATATATATATATATACACTTCGACAATGGAATTAAATTAATGATTAGCACTTTTCCTTCGTAGTAAAAACAATCGACGTCAAAGACTTTGTTGTTCGCTAAGGAAAACCAAAGAACCATGAACGATGAACTTCGCAGTGCAAGAATGTCATTTTCTTCAAATCCGTAAAGCCCAACAAATCCTGCGTTCCCGACACAAAGTAAGCCTAAGAGCATCGGCATGGTTTTGAACCAATAAGGTTGGCAATCCTTCAATATCAAGCCAGAGATCGCTAATACGGTTAACCCACTTGAAGCGATTGCTCCATTAAGGGTCGTAATTCCGTCAATATCACATATAAACTAGACTCTAACGGCGACCCCCTTAAGATTCAAGTCTCAAGCATCGATAAGATCCAAAGTCCTCCAGCTTCCGACACAAAACTAGCCTTTAACGCCAATGTCGACACGTTTATTGTGGTTTAGTTTTCACCCACGTAGGGCGGCATCTTAACTCCACTATTCACTCTCCCGTAAATATGATTTTCTTGACATTTAATTATGTTTTGGGATAAAAATTACTCAACGGCAAATGGATGGAGAAGGATCGAGAGGTTCATTCAGTGAACATATCAACACTGATGAAATCCCCCCCTCTCTCTCTCTCTCTCTCTCTCTCTCTCTCTCTCTCTCTCTCTCTCTCTCTCTCTCTCTCTCTCTCTCTCTCTCTCTATCATATCCAAACAGATACCCATACACACTTACACAAATAAACGCATATTTGTATACGTATATGCTTGCTCCTGTAGGCATACAGTTTATTTATTATACCAACTTTGTGTGTAAATACAGAATGATATAATTCGCTCAACTACTTGTTGCTGAACAGAAAATTTGTACGTATAACAATGAGTTGCATTGCTCAGATTCATACGTAAGTTGTCCTTGTGTCATTCTGACATAAAAATGTGTTTAAAAGTCAAGTTTATTAAATCAACGGGTTTCTGAAGTAATACATGAAGATCTGTAGTGCTACTGTACGGTAGTAAAATTTTGATGTTATAGTCGTAAAAGTCGAATATTATGTCTAAGCTATTTACTAATCTAAGACGATTTCTTTAGTACTCCTGTATACTGAACCTCCTTATTACCCTTCGTCAACTTCGTTGCGGTGAAGGTTATGTTTTGATAGACGTGTATTTGTTTGTATGTCTGTCTGTGCGTTTGTGATTCGCTTAACTCGTAAACTATTTGACGGAATCTCATGAAGTTTGGTGGGATGATTAGCCATGATCCAATGACAATTTGAATAGATTTTGGGAGTCATCGGGTCAAAAGTGAAGGCCAAGGTCACGAAAAGATAAAAAAAAAGTTTTTGCCATGTAGCCAGTTTTTATCTTATTTGTATGAAGCTAGTGCAAAAATGTGCATAATCCAATTGCCTACCTTATGATCTACAACATAATATAGGCGAAGGTATACGCTCTGCTGAGTGTCCGTTCTAGTTTAATGTCAGATGATACCTTAGACTGGTGAAAAGGTTGGTGTATCGCCATCATCAGCAGAGCTGTACTAGTCAGGGCCACCAGCACTACGATGGTTTGCTATGAATGATCACACAAAGATCTCCCTCCATCGCCAATCCGCACTGGCCAACGTGATGATGAAACTGGCCAAACCCAAGGCATGAATAAAGACGTGTTTGGTGCCAATGTCATACAGTGAGTGGACTGGAAACGGCTGCGTTTGTTGCTTTTGTTGATTTACAGAATTTGACAGTTCTTGTATTTATATGTGTAATAGTCATATATTACATGTTTAAAACACATGACGTAATACGTCATTGTGGCAGTAGAGGCTAGCGTGAGAATTGCTGTAGTCAGACAAGATCATAACAGGATGCATTTTGCAGGTCTCAGCAATGTAACATTTTTATGAAGCATAAACACAAATACATACCGTGTGAAAGAGTTGTGTCGCCACCGGATGCAGGTGTCTTCCTAGACTAATGTAGAGTTTACATTATGTGTTTAAATGCTGAGATAACTAACTATACGATATCTGTGATATCGATATTTTAGCCAGTTCTTATCAATACTTCACCTGGAATGGTCATCCGCCCAAACCAGCAATACTCCTGTGATGGAGATGTTAACACTGTTGTTTTTTTTTTAAGAAATAAACCATTTTAAAGTTAACTGGATTCACTTTACTTCAAGACTCAACATCCCAACAAACATACTCAATGTGTGTTAACAACAGTAGCACACTAATATATGTACAGTTCACGTCACACTCATCATTCATGAAATTTGAGTCTTCTCCCGGAGATTCTTTGGATATTGCACTTTTACGTTACAATCTTTCTTTCATGGATTTCTCGGAATTCTTGTTCCGTATATTATTATTAATAGTTTTAAACAGAAATTTACAGAATTATTCTTAACAGCCGATCATGGCCTTTATCGCGTTAGTTTTCTTTCTAGAGCTTCTTGTTTACTGGTACTTTCCTTTATCATCTATTGTCTTCATTAAACGTTCGACAGTTCAATTTATTCTCTGTGTCACTCTCCATTGGAATTGGAATCATATCTCGGTCTTTTTCAGTCAGTTTTAATTTTGTTTTAGACAGCATTGGTCCCTCGATTTCCTACTGCACTTAAGTTTTTACGGTATTATTTTATTCTATTTCCAGATGCACTCATTAAGGACATTTGTGAATTGAAATGAGAGAGAGAGAGAGAGAGAGAGAGAGAGAGAGAGAGAGAGAGTGGGGGATTTCATCAGTGTTGATATGTTCACTGAATGAACCTCTCGATCCTTCTCCATCCATTTACCGTTGAGTAATTTTTAGCCCAAAACATAATATTGATCTCTCATTCTTCCACAGGTAAAGCCATTTGAATCTCCCGGCCAATCAACTGTATGATACAGCCATCACTTTCACGTATCTTCTCTTACTATTAAGATTTTATCGCTCGCCTCATGATTTTTTCCAAACCCCCTTTTGGTTATAGATACTCTAACTAGGAGACTTAGTTATACCGAATTTTTTTGAGCCAGTAATCTTACTCTTGGAAAAAAATTAAAATCTAAAACTATATCATTTGAAATTAAATTTTATCATTTACAGTATTTGGACCCAGTTGGTACTTAGAACCCTCTTATTTTGGATTTTAACCTTGTGTCGTAAAACTTCCTTTTTTGGTTATTCAGAACCCTTATTACAATAGAACCTTTTTAGTTTTTAAATATAAATTTTAGCATTCTCTCTTTGTAGACTATTAATTGGAGGGTTATCTGAACCCTTTTATTTCCGTAGAACCTTTTTCTTCTTGGAAGTGATGTTGTGATGCTAAGGGAGGCAGCTGGTGGAGGTCCTATAAAGGTTTGGGAGGTGATGAACCTCTGAGATTGAGCGTTGATATGAAAATCTCACCCAGACATCTGACTATATCAGTCACTTCAGGAAATGATATCTCGTCACGCCTGCTGCTGCTCATCTCTCTCTCTCTCTCTCTCTCTCTCTCTCTCTATTAATACTTTTGGATATTTTCTCTATATCAACCCAACTTATGGATATTTTCTCTTTATCTACCCAACATTTGTATATTTTCCCTTTATCAACTCAACTTTTGGATCTCTCTCTCTCTCTCTCTCTCTCTCTCTCTCTCTCTCTCTCTGTATATCACATATTTCTAAAACTCTCGGATACCTTTTTTCACTCTATTAACACAACTTTTGGATATTTTCTCTTTATCGACCCAACTTTTGGATCTCTCTCTCTCTCTCTCTCTCTCTCTCTCTCTCTGTATATAACATATTTCTGAAACTCTCGGATATCTTTTTTTCACTTTATTAACACAACTTTTGGATATTTTCTCTTTATCAACCCAACTTTTGGATCTCTCTCTCTCTCTCTCTCTCTCTCTCTCTCTCTCTCTCGTAACATTTTAGGCTACTGTATAGATAAGTATGATTAAAATACTTATCATACTATAACGATAGAAAGGTCTTCGAGCTTGAAAGATAATCAGCAACCATCTTTAAATACCAGCATTTACCATTTTCCTTTTTTTCAAACGCCCCTCATCCCGCAGTCCTTTCAGCCTTTGGTCTCGCCTTCATTTTTCTTGGTATGTTGCTCGTTACAAAGCCAGCGATTAATTATCTTTGCTGGCATTTTTACTTCCACGTTATAATCTTTATGGAAGGGAAAATGAAGTGGTTAACGCTGCACCAGTACTGCCTCGGCTGTTATAAATGTTAATCATTTAAGTTGATTAGTTTGTCTTCTTACGTGATGACTTCATTTTATGGACGCCTTACTTTGTCTCCAGATATTCCAGATCAAATAGGCAATTTTGTCTGATTTTATCTTTTCCATAACATGATAAGCATTCTTATATCTTCTTCCTTTTATTTCAGATTTTGATCGGTATATCTTTAATTATAGGATCTTGATGCAACTATTTTCTATTTTAAGATGTCAATTATTAACTGCAATACTAATCAGTAATGTCAGTCTTAAACAGAACGTTAATCGTAATAATGTTTTGCTGATTTATTTATTTTATATTTTTTACAAGACTTTAAATGTTTATTTATTTCATTATTACATCCTCCTATTGACAGAGTGACTACCACTTCATTCATCAGAATCGAGATGAACGAAAAACTAAATCCACCTCCATTATTTTCTATTTGTTGTTCAAATGCTTCAGGACCCCTGAAATTTTTTCTGTCTAATGCAAATGTTGTCACTATTCACGTAAATATATTTGATCAGTTCACTCGCTGGAACGCTGACAGAATGTGTAATTCTCTTATAATTTTTCGTAACTCACGAAAACTGGAGAATGATCCTTTTAGATACTTCTCGTGTGTGTATCCAATATCTTACGCAATCGTGTCAAATGACGTACATCGGGGCAAATAATAGTTACAAATCCTGTATGGAAATATTAAAAGGGTAAAGGTTTGACGTTATTGTCGAATAATAAACGAACGATGCTTTTCTAAAGAGGGCATTCATTCGCTCTCGGTCCAGATGGTCATCTGCTCATCTCCCTTCATTTTTTACCCCTTTATCCTTTGTCTCCGCTGTATATTTCTCTCTCCCTACCCACACACCGTCAAGAAAAGGTCTGAGGTTAAGGGGGAAAGGAAAAATAAGAATAGGGGAGAGGGACGCTCGGTTTGGATGAGAAGTGGCATACGAGATGGATAAAAAGTTGCGGGAGGCTGACAGTTTCTAACTTGCCTGAAAAGTAGACATCGGTACATAGATTGTGTAAATTGTATATTTTTGTGCGCATGTATGTATGTATATATATATATATATATATGTATATATATATTTATATATACAGTATATATATATATATATATATATATTATGTATATATATTATATATAAATATATATACATATATATTTATATATATGTATATATTAATATATATATGTATATATATATATATATTTATATATATATATATATATATATCATGTATATATATGTATATATATATTTATATATACAGTATATATATATATATATATATATATTATGTATATATATTATATATAAATATATATACATATATATTTATATATATATGTATATATATATATATATATATATGTGTGTGTGTGTGTGTGTGAGTGTGTGTGTATGTGTGTGTGTGTGTGTGTGATAATTATTCATCACTAACACAAGGGATTTTTATTTATTGAAATAACCACAAATACCTTTTAATATTGAATTCACTCTGCCTCGGGATCGTAGACATAGGGGGAAAATAAATTTTTGATAAGAATTTATGTCTGCCCAAGGGTTCGAGTCGAAATCAAAGCGATAGTCTTTACAGTGTCATTGTTATAGTGTCTACTGTCACTTCGATTTCGACTCTTTATAGGCTCGAAATCTTGCCGGCCAGAGGTTCGTATCATAAGATAATTCTCCCCTTGTGTCTTTGATCCCTAGACAGGGTGAATTCGATAATAAGAAATATATGTGATATATATATATATATATATATATACATATATATATATATATTTATATATATATATAGACTTAGATAATATATATATATATATATATGTGTGTGTGTATATATACATACATATGTGTATATATACATACATATGTGTATATATATATATATATATATGTATATATATATATATATATATACATATATATATATATGTATATATATATATATATATATACATATATATATATATGTATATATATATATATATATATATGTATGTATATATATATATGTATGTATACATGGGTCTAGGACTTTTCTTCTAAAGCACTTTTGTATATAGTATTTTCGTCTAAAGCACTTTTGTCTAAAAGTACTTTTGTCTAAAAGCTCTTTAGTCTAAAGGAAATTTTGTGTTGATAGCCGTTCTTTTACCTAATGATTAATTTTGCATAAAGGATTTGCGGATAAGGACTAGTTCGGTTAAATATACTTTTGGTTAATAAACCTAACCTAACCTTACTTAACCTAACCTAACCTAGCCTAACCTAACCTAAACTAACCTAAAGGAACGGCTATTAACACAAAAGTTCCTTTAGACTAAAGTGCTTTTAGACCAAAGTGCTTTAAGACCAAAATGCTTTTGACGAAAGTGCTTTAGACGTAAAGGTCGTATCCCATTTATATATATATATATATATATATAGATGGATGTGTATGTGTGCACCTGTGTGTGTTATATATATATATATATATATATGTATATATATGTGTGTGTGTGTGTATTTATGTTTATATATATATATATATATATCTATATATATATATATATATATATTTATATATATATATATATATGACGTTAATGTATGTGTATTCATGTTTGTATGTATTTATGTACCTGTGTATATATATATATATATATACACAGGTACATAAATACATACATACATGAATACACATACATAAACGTCATATACTGATACAGAAAGAAATTTGGAAATCTATGTCTTTCCTTGAGCTTCCGAGGGAGGTTTGCTATTATCTGACAATGATAAGTTTATCTCTCTCCATTACCGTACCGACCAGAAACTGTAAAACAAGTTTCTTTATATGAGTTGATGCGACAAAATAAACAATATCATTATTACTTTAAAATAGTTGACTCAACCTTGTTCAGAAAAACATGGCCTCTAGAGCACATTATACAATTCTTGAATGGACACACAAGAAATGATTCAATGGCCGCTGAGGTATTGTTATAATGATTTTATAAATTGTTTACATTATTGTTATTGATAACCTATTTATTTGCATATGTTGCTTGTCTCCTATAGTGCATTAGCAATCATGTCCTCGGTTAATAACAATCATATATAGTGGTTAATATATTCATCATATGTTATTAGTTAGAAAGAATTTTATTCAGAAACGGTAATTATTAAGGAGTTACTGTATTTCTTGTTTTTCTTAATTACTGTAAAATGGCAAAGTATCCAGCTAACTAGACCTTTATTGTTTCTTAATGTTGAACTAATAATAAAAATGTATCTCTCCTGCAGTTAGTAGATTTTTTTTAATTTAGTTAAATGGAATTTTCTTCTCTCGTTGTGGCTCATTGCTGATCACACATAACTCCTTTTTGCTACACACTTCAGGAATGCATTTTCACGAAATATTCACTATTTTCACTTTTTTACTTCCGATGGTGGAAGGTACAAATGCAAAGGTGTGTTAGCAGTAGGAAAAAAATCTAAGACTGTTGCACTTAAATTGGATCATTGATTAAGAATTGAAAAGGATTTAAGAATACATGTTTGCTCTCAAATTGTATCGTGGAGTTTCATTGCATTGTAAGATTAGAGATGATTTACATTCGACAAATTTCAGACGATTGTTACTTCAAGAGACGTGGAAGGTAATTTTAGTAAACCTTCAGCTTCGTATTAGGATTTTACTTTTTAGTTAGTCTTGAAAACTTCATGCGGGACATTACTAACAGCGAGAGGACCCCTGGCGTTACTTAAAAGCCATCCATCACGGCCTTCGAACACTGTACTGACCATTCCCACTTATAGCATCAGCGAATCAATAGTCGTTGTCCGTAATAATTGCTCTGACCCTTTTGTGATTGCAGGCTTTTGCACACTTTGCTTGTTTGCTTCCTTTTTTTTCTTTTTATAGACTCACTTTGGTTTTATTTTAATGTAGAGACTGATGGAATGGCAATCTTTGTGATCAAACTGAATTCAAATCTTAAATGTAAGTGAAAATGATAGAGGGCTTTAATTGTACCTAGAGGAAAATGGAACAATAGTTCAGTGTGGAAAAAGAAAAATAGCACAAAACTGCGTAAAACAACAAAAAAAGTAAATTTGGTACCTTCAAACACCATTTGTTACTTTCATCTCTCTCTCTCTCTCTCTCTCTCTCTCTCTCTCTCGTTGTTAAAGTCATTCCCACCTACGCACGTTGGGGGTTTAAGGGACTGAGAACGACCCACTATCCCGGGGCTCAACATTTATCTGTTCATATCTCGATGGATTTCTTGTTGCCTGTGAAACCAACATCCTTCTCTCTCTCTCTCTCTCTCTCTCTCTCTCTCTCTCTCTCATCGTCAATTGATATTTGTGTTTTAAGGAGTTAGCATTTGATTTGTAATCGGATATTATAAGTTAATATCGGAGATGATTTTCTGTCATAGGTATCTGTAGTTTATCATTTATAATCATTTTATAGAGATTCACTACTTCTTACCGCCTTCATTAAATCCTTTAGAAGATAATGAGTTTAACTTGGTTTATCTGTTTTAATTCACAAGATATATAAGAAAAGTTTTAAAACATGCGCCGTGGGGCAAAAAGAAGTTATCTGAACACTGAGATCGTTTGTGATCCAAAATCGAAAGTTTTTCATTTTCATACATAAGGTGCATTTATGTCTGATTTTTCAGTATACCAATGTAATTTTTTTTTTTTTTTTTTTTTTTATGGAGACACCTTCTTCCAGATTTTCTTTTATAGAAAGGGTTACGGGTTTCATTATTTTGTTTTACAGACAGATGTCCCTTCTCTATTCTTATCTTACGGTTTTTCTTTGTTCAATATATTTTAATTTTTTTCTCCTCACCAAGTAGTCTACATTCAATCTGGAACTCAGATGTCTGGGGGGTCAAGTCTCTTGTCTTTAATTTTCCTTTATTTTCTCCTTTGTTTTCCCTTTGAGTGCACTGAGCTTGACTGATTAATTTGTAGCCCTTTAATGCCTGCAGGGTGAAAAAGGATCCCTCTCTTGCCTTATCATCTTGAGATTTGCTTCTCCACAAAAAGAAAAAGGAAGAATAACTGCCTTGTTCAGGAGTCTAGATACTATTTTTTCATTCAGTGAACTATTCTAGGCATTGACATCTTTTTTTTTTTTGAATTAGCTGAAATCATCTCATTGCATTCGTTAAATTTAGAATAAGTGTAATGGAAGGTATTGTTATTTTTCTTTATTTTAATCTACGAAAGATACTAGTTTCTATATTGAGGATTAATTATTTTTTCATGAATGCTGGAGCTTATTTATCACCATTTTCTATATATTTCTGTAAATTTAAAAGGATTTCATAATAGATTGCATCCTCATACAGGTTAAGAAGGTATTTGTGAAATGGTAAGTAGGTAAGATTAGTCACTTTAGGAACAAACCACATACATCTTTGTATATTAAGGGAATTTATAATGTATTACCTTATAGGTAAATGTATTAAGTATAATATATAAAATTTCGAACATAATTATTTAGAAATAATCCAAGTAATCTTCCTTCTTGTTAGCCGATTTAGCACTCTAACAGGGATAAAATTACATCAATATCCTTCGTCTTTAACTTTCATATTTCCTTCGAACTTTGGTTAGAGAAGGCCAATGGGTTGCCTGTGCCGTCGGCATCTACTTGTTGTTTTAATTGGAGGGTGTTTGAATATATATATATATATATATATATATATATGCACATACATACATACATACATACATACATACATACATACATACATACATACATATATTAAATATGTATAAATATATATATATATATATATATATATGCACATACATACATACATACATACATATATTAAATATGTATATATATATATATATATATATATATAAATATGTATATATATTATGTATGTATGTGAGTGTATGTTTTTTATGCCATTTAAAAATCTGTATTTGGAGGATTTTTATTTTTCTGTCGTCAATAAAATATTATTATAATGTAGCTTGAGAGCAATTTGACCAGACCCGTTAATATTTCTTTCCATTCTCATTGATGAATATTTTGATAAGTTTATCTACTAAATAGTAATTAAGGTCTAATATAACAAAGTGAATTGAAAATTCAATAAACACACTAATATATATATATATATATATATATGTATATATATACATATATATATATATATATATATATACACATGAATACATACATATACATACACATACATATACAGAGTATCAATTAGTTTAACCATTTATCTATTCATCTATTTATTTGTTTTTGTAAAATATCTATGCATAATGCATTTTATCGAAATAGTCACACACAAATGACAACACTGCAACTGTTCCATTTGCCCATTACCTCCCTCTCTTTGGAACAGTGACATCACTCTCCATTCCTCCCATTGCGTCATTAGAATGGCAATTGACGCATCAACGCTGTGCGTATTGGAACAATGGTCTCTTTTCAGAGCGAAGCGAAAGCGAA
>NC_090751.1:34635575-34645575 GCF_036898095.1 Palaemon carinicauda
ACAACATTAAATTACACCTTTCTTATATAAACTAAAAATAACAAAAAAAAAAAAAACAAGAGGAAGAGAAATAAGATAGAATACTGTGCCCGGTGTACCCTCGAGCAAGAGAATCTGAGGATACCTAAATTGAACAAGATATGGATAAATATCTCTCACTCACTCAAACCTCACAAGCAAACATACCCCTCTGAACCATTCGATTCCAGATAGAAATAAAGATACATTGACGAGTAACTCTCTTTCCCCTTTTTTAAACTGGGGTGATTTTCGTAATATTAACGAAAAATATGGGAAGCCAAAAGAAAGTCCATAAAGTCTTTGGGGCGTAAAGTGATATTCCGTCTAAAAGACCCTCATAGAAGTTTACGGAGACTTTTAGAAACTATGGCGCTGGCGTATATAGAATGGGAGCAAGGAGACGTACCGGCTGATAGACACAGGCAGATGGACGGACGGAGAAGCTGTGAAGTTTGGTGTTTGATTGGTAATGTTGCCTTTTAAATGAAAACAAATATAGATAAGACACACACACACACACACACACACACACATATATATATATATATATATATATATATATATATATATATATATATATATATATATATATATATATATTTATATACAGTATATATATATATATATATATATATATATATATATATATATATATATATGTGTGTGTGTGTGTGTGTGTGTGTGTGTGTGTGTGTGTGTGTGTGTGTGTGAGACGGTTTAAATATATTAAAATCATAATTTTAAGCAGAAGAAACCAAGGAGTTTCCAATAAACTGGGCCTAGAAACTTACTATCATCAAACATTTTCATAAGGATATATATATATATATATATATATATATATATATATATATATATATATATATATATATATATATATATATGTATATATATGTGTGTGAGTGTGTGAGACGGTTTAAATATATTAAAATCATAATTTTAAGCAGAAGAAACCAAGGAGTTTCCAATAAACTGGGCCTAGAAATTTACTATCATCAAACATTTTCATAAGGATATATATATATATATATATATATATATATATATATATATATATATATATATATATATATATATATATATATATATATACATATCACGGTATAGGTGTATTATAATTTGAAACTTTAAACAGGAGATACCTAAGAGTTTCGTACAATAAATTGGGCCGAGAAATTTACTATCATCAAACCTTTTCATAAAGTTGGGAAGTAATTATAAAATCGACTAGATCCATTAGATGAAAGTATGTTTCATCTTATGACTTCATTAATCATGTTCTTGAACTTTAAAGAGTCTTGAATGGGGTGGGATAGTCTAGCCATTGTTTCCCTTAGGGAATCAGGTAAGAGTAACAGTAGCGAGTGTTATTGATCTATGGTCAGAAAGTTCGGAAAGAAAATTAACTCTAAAAATTGAATGTAAGTATAAGTACATTAATCGCATTTGATGAATTCGAAAGAAAAGGCGAATTCTCATTAAATTAGAATGTTATGGAACGTTGGGTCAAATTAAAATAAAAAGAGCAATAAGTTCACTTTTGGGTACGGGTTGAAGTACGGAGTTAAAATTCATGCTAAGACGCTTATTCTTCTTACTGTATACGAACTTAAGGACTTGATAATAGGTTACCTGATGACTCCAAAATTATTGTACGAAAACCTAACATTTTTTCATTCTTATTTTAGATAATTGTCATAAGCATCCGTACATTGGAAATAGGTGCAAAATCTTTAAGGTTGAGTTGCATCTCTCTCTCTCTCTCTCTCTCTCTCTCTCTCTCTCTCTCTCTCTCTCTCTCTCTCTCTCTCTCTCTCTCCTATCTTAGATGACTGATCACAGCTCTTCACCGTCTTACAAGGTCTATTGAATTGGGAGACCCTTCACGATGAATACAAGTCATTGTAGAAAACGGGAGCACGCTTCTCCTCTCTATAGAATTGATACTCTGCAGCATTCGCGAAGATTTTTATTTTCTCTTTTGGCATTCTTTCCATTCAGCTAACCTTAACCTTACGTTTAATCACCGAGATAGAACTGGGTGGTATTTCCTTGCAATCTATTCAACAAGCTCGTATCGAAATATTCTATTCGAATGTGTGAAAATTTTGATATTTTCCCCGAAAATTCCCATTTAAAGAAATACAAGAAATATTTGGAACATATTTTTGAAACGTCTTGCCTTACTAAATTCGAGCACTTGTCGGGGCAGGGGGCATGTCTCCCATCCACCTCTCCCCCAAAAAATATTCCTTTTGTCCGGTTTCTCAAGTTTTCACAAAATGTTTTTTTTTTTTTCATGGGAATATGAATGACGACTAAACATTTTGGGAGGATGATGTCGTGGGATGTGACGGACTTGAGTGCTGTTTCCTGTGGCCGGCCGAAGAGCATTTCGGAGTATCTCCCACGAAACGTGATATGCTAGTCACTGGACACATCTTATGCCTAGGGTTTATACGTAAACAATATTTTGGTGTTTTTTTGTTCCTGTGTACATTTTTTATCGGTAGCTTTTACTTGTAGGACATGAAAAAGAGTATTTTGGAGTTTTTCTGTACTGTTACTTGTTGGACATGAAAAAGAGTATTTTGGAGTTTTTCTGTTCTGTTACTTGTTGGACATGAAAAAGAGTATTTTGGAGTTTTTCTGTTCTGTTACTTGTTTGACATGAAAAAGAGTATTTTGGAGTTTTTCTGGTCTGTTACTTGTTGGACATGAAAAAGAGTATTTTGGCGTTTTTCTGTTCTGTTACTTGTTTGACATGAAAAAGAGTATTTTGGAGTTTTTCTTTTCTGTTACTTGTTTGACATGAAAAAGAGTATTTTGGAGTTTTTCTTTTCTGTTACTTGTTGGACATGAAAAAGAGTATTTTGGAGTTTTTCTGTTCTGTTACTTGTTTGACATGAAAAAAAAAGTATTTTGGAGTTTTTCTGTTCTGTTACTTGTTTGACACGAAAAAGAGTATTTTGGAGTTTTTCTGTTCCTATTTATATTTTTTTTTCTGGTTAAATGTTACGTGTTGGACAGGGAAAAGAATATTTTATACTTTTTATATTCATATTTCCATTTTCTCTGATTAGCTGTTACTTGTTGGACATAAAATATATGTTGAAGTTTTTTTGGTCTTATGTAAACTCTTTTCTAGTAACCTGTTATTTGTTGAACATAAAAAGGAATATTTTAAAGTTTTTTCTGTCCATATTTACACCTCCATTTCTGGTTAGCTGTTACTTATTGGACATAAAATGTATATTTTGGAGTTTTAGTGCTCCTTTTTACACTATTTTTCTGATTAGCTGTTACTTGTTGGACATAAAATGTATATTTTGGAGTTTTAATGCTCCTATTTACACTATTTTTTGGTTAGCTGTTACTTGTTGGACATGAAATATAATATTTTGGAGGTTTTGTGTTCCTATTTACACTTTTCTAGTTACCTGTTAATTGTTGGACATACAAATATTTTGGAGTTTTTAAGATCCTATTTAAATTTCTCTGAATACTTGTTTTGCATAAAAAAAAAGAATATTTTGAAGTTTTCCTGTTCCTTTTTATACTTTTATTATGGCTAGTTGTTAATTGTTGGACATGATGAAGAATGGTTTGGAGTTTTCCTGTTCCATTTTACACCTTTTTTTCTGGCTAGTTGTTAGCTGTTGGACATAATGAAGAATAGTTTGGAGTTTTCCTATTCCTTTGTGCTCTCATTTTCTGGCTAGTTGTTAACTGTTTAACTTGATAAAGTATAGTTTGGAGTTTTCCTGTTCCTTTTTACACTTTTTTCTGGCTAGTTGTTAATTGTTGGACATAATGAAGAATAGTTTGGAGTTTTCCTGTTCCTTTTTACACTTTTTTCCTAGATAGATGTTAACTATTGGACATAATAAAGAACAATTTGGAGTTTAATAAAGAACAATTTGGAGTTTTCCTGTTCCATTGTTTGTTTGTTTTTTTCCTAGATAGTTGTTATCTGTTGGACATAATGAAGAATAGTTTGGAGTTTTCCTGTTCCTTTTTACACTTTTTTCCTAAATAGTTGTTAACTATTAGACATAATAAAGAACAATTTGGAGTTTTCCTGTTCCTTTTTACACTTTTTTCCTAGATAGATGTTAACTATTGGACATAATAAAGAACAATTTGGAGTTTAATAAAGAACAATTTGGAGTTTTCCTGTTCCATTGTTTGTTTGTTTTTTTCCTAGATAGTTGTTATTTGTTGGACATAATAAAGAATAGTTTGGAGATTTCCTATTCCTTTTTACACTTTTTTTTGGCTAGTTGTTAACGGTTGGACCTAATGAAGAATAGTTTGGAGTTTTCCTATTCCTTTGTGCACTCATTTTCTGGCTAGTTGTTAACTGTTTAACTTGATAAAGTATAGTTTGGAGTTTTCCTGTTCCTTTTTACACTTTTTTCTGGCTAGTTGTTAACTGTTGGACATAGTGAAGAATAGTTTGGTGTTTTCCAGTTCCTTTTTACACTTTTTTTCTGGCTAGTAGTTAACTGTTGGACATAGTGAAGAAAAGTTTGGTGTTTTCCTGTTCCTTTTTACACTTTTTTCCTAAATAGTTGTTAACTATTGGACATAATAAAGAATAGTTTGGAGTTTTCCTGTTCCTTTTTACACTTTTTTTCTAGCTAGTTGTTAACTGTTGGACATAATGAAGAATAGTTTGGAGTTTTCCTATTCCTTTTTACACTTTTTTACTGGCTAGTTGTTAACTGTTGGACATAATGAAAAAAGTTTAGAGTTTTCTTGTTCCTTTTTACACCTTTTCTGGCTAGTTGTTAACTGTTGGACGTTATGAAGAATAATTTGAAGTTTTCCTATTCCTTTTTTCACTTTTTTTCCTGGCTAGTTGTTAACTGTTGGACATAATGAAGAATAGTTTGGAGTTTTCCTATTCCTTTTTACACTTTTTTTACTGGCTAGTTGTTAACTGTTGGACATAATAAAAACAGTTTGGAGTTTTCCTGTTCCTTTTTACACCTTTTCTGGCTAGCTGTTAACTATTGGACATAATGAAGAATAGTTTGAAGTTTTCCTATTAATTTTTTACACTTTTTTTCTGGCTATTAGTTAACTGTTGGACATTATAAAGAATAATTTGGAGTTTTCTTATTATTTTTTACTCTTTTTTCTGGCTAGTTGTTACCTGTTGGACATAATAAAGAATAATTTGGAGTTTTTCTATTCCTTTGTACACATTTTTTCTGGCTATTTGTTAACTGTTGGACATTATGAAGAATAGTTTGGAGTTTTCTTGTTCCTTTTTATACTTTTTTTCTGGGTAGTTGTTAACTGTTGGGCATTATAAAGAATAGTTTGGAGTTTTCCTATTCCTTTTTACACATTTTTTTTCTGGCTGGTTGTTAACTGTTGGACGTTATGAAGAATAGTTTGGAGTTTTCATATTCCTTTTTACACTTTTTTTCCTGGCTAGTTGTTAACTGTTGGACATAATGATGAATAGTTTGGAGTTTTCCTATTCCTTTGTACACTTTTTCTGGCTAGTTGTTAACTGTTGGGCATTAAAAAGGATAGTTTGGAGTTTTCCTATTCCTTTGTACACTTTTTCCTGGCTAGTTGTTAACTGTTGGACATTATAAAGCATAGTTTGGAGTTTTCCTATTTCTTTTGTACACTTTTTCTGGCTAGTTGTTAACTGTTGGGCATTATAAAAAATAGTTTGGAGTTTTACTATTCCTTTGTACACTTTTTCTGGCTAGTTGTTAACTGTTGGACATAATGAAGAATAGTTTGGAGTTTTCTTGTTCCTTTTTATACTATTTTTCTAGCTAGTTGTTAACTGTTGGACATAATAAAGAATAGTTTGGAGTTTTCCTATTCCTTTGTACATTTTTTTTCTGGCTAGTTGTTAACTGTTGGACGTTATGAAGAATAGTTTGGAGTTTTCCTATTCCTTTTTACACTTTTTTTCCTGGCTAGTTGTTAACTGTTGGACATTATAAAGCATAGTTTGGAGTTTTCCTATTTCTTTTGTACACTTTTTCTGGCTAGTTGTTAACTGTTGGACATTATGAAGAATAGTTTGGAGTTTTCCTGTTCCTTTTTACACATTTTTTCTGCCTAGTTGTTAACTGTTGGACATTATAATGAATAGTTTGGAGTTTTCCTATTCCCTTTTACACTTTTTCTGGCTAGTTGTTAACTGTTGGACATTATGAAGAATAGTTTCCTATTCCTTTGTAAACTTTTATTTCTGGCTAATTTTTAACTGTTGGACATAATAAAGAATAGTTTGGAGTTTTCCTATTCCTTTTTACACTTTTTTTTTCTGGCTAGTTGTTAACTGTTGGACATTATGAAGAAAAGTTTGGAGTTTTCCTATTCCTTTTTACATTTTTTCTGGCTAGTTGTTAACTGTTGGTCATTATAAAGAATAGTTTGGAGTTTTCCTATTCCTTTTTACACTTTTTCTGGCTAATTGTTAACTGGTGGACATTATGAAGAATAGTTTGGAGTTTTCCTATTCCTTTGTACACTTTTTCCTGGCTAGTTGTTAACTGGTGGACATAGTGAAGAATAGTTTGGAGTTTTCCTATTCCTTTTTACACTTTTTCTAGGTAGTTGTTAACTGTTGGGCATTATGAAGAATAGTTTGGAGTTTTCCTGTTCCTTTTTACACATTTTTTCTGCCTAGTTGTTAACTGTTGGACATTATAATGAATAGTTTGGAGTTTTCCTATTCCCTTTTACACTTTTTCTGGCTAGTTGTTAACTGTTGGGCATTATAAAGAATAGTTTGGAGTTTTCCTATTCCTTTTTACACTTTTTCTGGCTAATTGTTAACTGTTGGACATTATGAAGAATAGTTTGGAGTTTTCCTATTCCTTTTCACACTTTTTTTCTGGCTAGTTGTCAACTGTTGGGCATTATAAAGAATAGTTTGGAGTTTTCCTATTCCTTTGTACACTTTTTCCTGGCTAATTGTTAACTGTTGGACATTATGAAGAATAGTTTGGAGTTTTCCTATTCCTTTTTACACTTTTTTTCTGGCTAGTTGTTAACTGTTGGACATAATACAGATTAGATTGGAGTTTTCCTATTCCTTTGTACACTTTTCTGGCTAGTTGTTAACTGTTGGACGTTATGAAGAATAGTTTCCTATTCCATTTTACACTTTTTTTTTCTGGCTAGTTGTTAACTGTTGGACATAATACAGATTAGATTGGAGTTTTCCTATTCCCTTTTACACTTTTTCTGGCTAGTTGTTAACTGTTGGACATTATGAAGAATAGTTTCCTATTCCTTTGTACACTTTTTTTTCTGGCTAGTTTTTAACTGTTGGACATTATGAAGAATAGTTTGGAGTTTTCCTATTCCTTTTCACACTTTTTTTCTGGGTAGTTGTTAACTGTTGGGCATTATAAAGAATAGTTTGGAGTTTTCCTATTCCTTTTTACACTTTTTCTGGCTAATTGTTAACTGTTGGACATTATGAAGAATAGTTTGGAGTTTTCCTATTCCTTTTTACACTTTTTCTGGCTAGTTGTTAACTGTTGGACATTATGAAGAATAGTTTGGAGTTTTCCTATTCCTTTTTACACTTTTTCTGGCTAGTTGTTAACTGTTGGACATTATGAAGAATAGTTTGGAGTTTTCCTATTCCTTTTTACACCTTTTCCTGGCTAGTTGTTAACTGTTGGACATTATGAAGAATAGTTTGGAGTTTTCCTATTCGTTTTTACACCTTTTCCTGGCTAGTTGTTATCTGTTGGACATTATGAAGAATAGTTTGGAGTTTTCCTATTCCTTTTTACACCTTTTCCTGGCTAGTTGTTATCTGTTGGACATTATGAAGAATAGTTTGGAGTTTTCCTATTCCTTTTTACACTTTTTCTGGGTATTTGTTAACTGTTGGACATTATGAAGAATAGTTTGGAGTTTTCCTATTCCTTTTTACACTTTTTCTGGCTAATTGTTAACTGTTGGACATTATGAAGAATAGTTTGGAGTTTTCCTATTCCTTTTTACATCTTTTCCTGGCTAGTTGTTATCTATTGGACATTATGAAGAATAGTTTGGAGTTTTCCTATTCCTTTTTACACTTTTTCTGGGTATATGTTAACTGTTGGACATTATGAAGAATAGTTTGGAGTTTTCCTATTCCTTTTTACACTTTTTCTGGCTAATTGTTAACTGTTGGACATTATGAAGAATAGTTTGGAGTTTTCCTATTCCTTTTTACACCTTTTCCTGGCTAGTTGTTAACTGTTGGACATTATGAAGAATAGTTTGGAGTTTTCCTGTTCCTTTTTACACTTTTTTTCTGGATAGTTGTTAACTGTTGGACATAATACAGAATAGATTGGAGTTTTCCTGTTTCTTCTCACACTTTTTTGTGACTTGTTAACTGTTGGACATTATAAAAAATAGTTTGGAGTTTTCCTATTCCCCTTTACACTTTTTTTCTGGCTAGTTGTTAACTGTTGGTCATAAAGAATGGTTTGGAGTTTTCCTGTTTCTTATTACCCTTTTCTCTGGTTAGTTGTTACTTGTTAGTGTCTTCTGGCTACATTATTACTGGCTTAGATTTTTTATTATTAAACTTTCACGAGTATATATCTTCTAAAATAAGTTACCTGGTCACCTCTTTTAGTAACATTATTAATGTTCACAGATTCTGAGTTACGCTTCTACTAATGCAGATTTTCTGACATCTTCATCGTTTGTTTGTGTCGACAAAAAAACTACTTGAATCTAAGTGTAAACACCTCATTAAATTGTCCTTTGGTAACACTGCTACTTATTTACACCTGGCAACTGTGTTCTGTCACAAATTCTGTAAACAGACGGAATTCAATGTTTTTTCTGTCGTGTCTTTTTTCCAAATAGTATCATATCAAGTCTTGATTATTTTAGCTAAGTTTTATGAAGCAATATTATCTTTGTTCGTTAATGAAAGTTTACTATTTATTTCCCAGTTCTGTTAAGAAATTATCGTTGTTACCCATCTTTTATTATTGTTGTTGCTAATTTAATATATATTAATCTATATAAATTTCAAGATTATGAAATTCAATAAATTTAATATTATTTTCTTATAGTTGATAAATATAATGGTGCTACGCTATTTACACTCCCACTCTCTTGTCAGAATTTAAACCTTTACCAGGGAAATTCTGAGATAAAAGAATTACCAAACAGGAAAATAATTACTGTTATAGATTATTATCCTGTGGCTAGTCTCATTATAAAATGGTTCAAAATTCATTACAATTAATTTTATTTCAAAAATTGTTACCACTATTTTGAAATATAATATAAACCTATAAATTTTCCATTTTTTAAGTTTTTAATCTATTAATTAATCATAAAACCGCTAATAGTATTTACTAACTATATATTTTCATCTAAATTGATAGACAAAATTTCGTAGATCCTTAAAACTTTCCAAAGAAACTTCATCTAGGTAAAGGAAACATTCATATCTGATGTTCAAGTTTGAGTCTCGCCCTTGAAATAATAAGGTCAAAGTAGGTGAACTACCTTGACCTACCTATAATGCTTGTGTCTTTAACTTGGCCTTGAAACTATGTTCGTTGTTTTTGTTGGCATTGTTATTTGTAAACCATATTTGTTTGTAAATATTTCTCGTCTCTTGTTTGTTGGTAACAATATGGATTAAATCTTGAAAAAAGACACGTATAATAGGTCACCGTTTCGTCACGAAATTAAAATTATAATAATTACATAAATTATTGAAATTATTACTATTCTTGAAATTATTAGAATTATTATTATTATTGAAATTATTATTGAAATTATTGAAATAATAATTATTTCGAACATTTTCAGCACAGATATTCAATAAGAATTCATATCTCATATCTTTTCATTATAATTATTATGGTATAACTTATTTCTCCAATGAGGAGTTTATTCCCTGTTCGAGAGATATATTCTTATTCCCTATTCTTTAATTTCAATCCTCGTAGGTAGTGGTGCC
>NC_090751.1:34648075-34668075 GCF_036898095.1 Palaemon carinicauda
ACATATGCATATATATCATCTCCTCTTGACGCAAAGGGCCTTGGTTATATTTCGCCATTCGTCTCTGTACTTCTCCATTCATCATCTACTTCGTGCTGCATAGTAGCCTAATCAGTCATGTAGGTCTAGGTCTTCCAACTCTTCTAGTGCCTTGTGGCGCCCAGTTGAACGTTTAGTGAACCAATCTCTCTCAGGGAGTGCAAAGAACATGCCCAAACCATCTCCATCTACCCCTCATCATGATCTCATCCACATATGGCAGTCGTGTAATCTCTCTTATAATTTCGTTTCTAACCATGTCCTCCCATTTAACTTCTAATATTCTTCTGAGGGCTTTGTTATCAAGTCTACTAAATCTATTGGAAATTGTCTCATTGTCATACCATGACTCATGTCCATATAGTAACACCGATTTCACTAAACTGATTTAGTATCTAATTTTTATATGTAATTTCAGGTGGTTTGAATGTCAAATTTTACACACACACATACACACATTTATATATATATATATATATATATATATATATATATATATATATATATATATATATATATATATATATATATATATATATATATATAATTTATAAACATATATATATTTATATATATACATACATACATACATATATCAAGAGAGAGAGAGAGAGAGAGAGAGAGAGAGAGAGAGAGAGAGAGAGAGAGAGAGAGAGAGAGAGAGAGAGAGAGAGAGAGAGAATTATCAGTATCGAAGAAGAGCTTCTTATATTCTTATGATTCATAGATATGCTTCCCGTAGTCATCTTTAATATACCATTATATATGTTTTATGTATTGCAATTTTATCTATAAACTTGCCTTTTTCTTCCCTAATGGCAATTATTACTTTAGCAACAGTAAATTAAAGAAAAGAGTTTACTTCATTAAACTTGACTGTCCAGAAAGTACTGCGTGTGCATTGTATTCCTCTCTGGTTACGGATCATTTTACCCTTACTACACATACACTGAATAGTCTGGCCTATACTTTCCACATTCTCCTCTGTCCTCATACATCTGACAATACAGATTACCAAATAGTTCTTCGTCATTCAAGGGATTAACTACTGCAACGGCTACTATCCTCTTGGTAAGGGTAGAAGGGACTCTTTAGCTATGGTAAGCAGATCTTCTATGAAAGGACACTCCATAATCAAACCATTGTTCTCTAGCCTTCAGTAGTGCCATAGCATCTGTACTTTGGTCTTCCAATTTCTTGGAGTAGAGTTCTCTTGATTAAGAGTAGGCCTACACTCGGGCACGCTGTTTTATCTCATTTCTCTTCCTCTAGATTTCTTTTTATAGATTATATGCTAAAGATTTAATTTTAGTGTTGTTACTGTTTTTAAAATATTTTATTTTGATTGTTTATTACTTCTCTTGTAGTTTATTTCCTTGTTTCCTTTCCTCATTGCACTATTTTTTCCCTGTTAGAGCCCTTGGACATCTTGCTTTTTCAACTAGGGTTATAGCTTAGCTTGTAATAATAATGATATACATACATACATATATATATATATATATATATATATATATATATATATATATATATGTATATATATATGTATATATATATGTATATATATATATATATATATATATATATATATATATATATATATATATATATACATATATATATTTATGTGTGTGTGTTTGTGTGTGTGCTTGATATGATAAATTCCGGTGTATCTCAAAAATAAAATTATATCAGTGAAATCTGAATTTATGCAAACAGACTTTTACACAAAATAACGAATTCTTCGCTGCACATAGAATTTTCTCTTTCCCAATTTCTGAAATATATAGAAAATACAAAGCCAAAAGGAAATTACAGATGACTATCTTAAATTTTGATGAATGTAATTCAACAAGAAACTGACATTATTAGAAAACAAAACATTATAATTTACTTCCGAGCTATTGATAATCAGTTAAATGTAAATTTAAATACAGAATCTAATTGAAATGGAAATAAAGCTACATTGAAGCTTAGCTGTCTTGCCTTTTGCCCTCTTTCCCTCTTTCCATCCTTTTTCCCCTCAATCTGAAACGAAATAAAGGATCCCTGTAGAGGGGAAATGCGTCAGTACACATCACTCGGTACACTGTAAGCATTACTCAAATGTATTTGCAGCTCTGCTATACACCCCGACTCATACATGCAATGATTGTTTAGTCTTCTAGTATAGTACATCTGTTCCGGCTTCCTTTCTTCCAGCTAGGGGGTAGTTTGTAGCGCTACGGCCAAGCGTCCTAATTTGTTTATTATCGCTCCGACTGTTATCTTGTATAGAATAAAAAAGTTTGGAAATGGTCTACGGATCTTGAATATGTTGTGTAAGGGGGGGTCCGGGGTGCGCAGCCCCCCTGGGTAAGGACACGGCTTTTAGCATAGGTTAGGTGGGTTTTTTAAGTTAGCTTCTCCCGCCAAAATCGTGTTTAGAACGACGGCCACAGTTCAGAATATTCCCGTTTTCTACGGGATCTGGCCGTCACCCTACAAAGGCTCCCAGCTAGCTGTCCAACTTCATCGAACTGATATCTCATAGTACAACTTGCTGGGTTTTTCATCAGTTGCACTTGGATGATGAATGGCCTTGCAGGCCTTATCGTCAGGTTATAATATATAGCCCAAAATTCATAAATCCAAATAATTAAAATCTTTTCCGGTCTCCTTACCGTCACCCTTTATTTATTTCACTATTGGATGATCAGTTCGAGTAGGAAGACCCACGCTAGGACTCGCCTTGAGTGACCGTTCTGGTATAATCCTGTTTCAGTCTGCGCCAACCACCAACACATAACTTGCCGTTTCACAAGAGAGTTCAATGAAAAATTGTGGATGAAGCCAAGAAAGAGTTGATTGAATTTCTAGATAGTATCACGATGTTGGTCCAAATGATTTTGCGGGTGGATTGGTGCGCAAGTTCTTTCTGATTCACACTATGAATTGGATTACGGTATTTATAATCTTTTATGATGTTTGACGTTTCTATTATACTGTTTTATTTGTAAAACATATTTCAGTAACTGGCATAAATGTATCGAAAATATCATCAGTGGGACCATATGTCCAGAATGTTATCTTTTTCTTGTATCAATGCCCGTTTTATTCAACTTCGAAATAGTAACCTCTTGCGTTGAAAAAATCTTTCCAATTCAATAAACACTCGCCAGGGGAACCTTACAGAAATTAAAGATGTACAGTGTATTGGTTTCGGTCATTCCTCTATTGAATATGAAAAGAATGTTGGCTGACTATAAATCCTTCGGTAATTATTAACCAACAGACAAGATAAGATAGAGAGCTTAGGTGATTTCTATGCTCCAGATTATCATGGATTGAAATATGAACATAATACGGCATAAAATTTCAAGGCGTAATAGACATTTTTTTATTTAGATACAAAAATAGTATGCTTTCGATCTTTATCATTTTCATTATCTATCATACTAAATAGGGTTCAAATTTATACTTTTATTATTATTATTATTATTATTATTAGTAGTAGTAGTAGTAGTAGTAGTAGTAGTAGTAGTAGTAGTTTGTTACAGATGTTTTTGACTGCTCCCTCACAAATGACTGGAGGGGCCTAGCAAGAATCTTTTTTTATTCTGTAAATTATTATTATTGCTACTACTACTACTACTACTACTACTACTACTATTATTATTATTATTATTATTATTATTATTATTATTATTATTATTATTATTAATAATAATGATGACGAAGAATTGTTGTTTCAGTAAAGTCTCACAAAATGAATTACTCAAATCCTTTTATCTCCTGTAACGAAGTAAACAGGAACTGCGTATTCAACTGTATCTGATTTTGTTTGTTTGTAAATGAATGCTTGCCTCTGTACATTCACCAGAATGTTACCAATTGATTACTGAAATTCAAAAGGTTTTAATAAAAGAACCATCTTCCTAAAAATTAATGAAGAAAATAGTCTCAAAGGTTTCTCTCTTTACTTTTTAGAAGTTTGTGTCGTAATCATTTGCAAGCAATAATTATTGATTTCATTGCATGCTAGGAATTAAATTTTTAAATTTTAAAGTCTAATATCAACTTAGACCCAGCGAATAACAACTGCCGTTTATTGCAGTCCAGAGACTTTTTTCGGTTGTATCATTGTTTTTTAATTCATTATGAATCAAAGAAATGATAGATGAGCACACATTGGATTTGATGTAAGAAATAAATCAACCTTACTTTTTAAATATGTCAGGTTATTAATAATGATAATTATAATAGACGAACTTGAAAGCATAAGCATGAGAATCGTTTCCTTATGAAGGCCAAGGACGATATGACATTAGTTAAAACAAGTTGCCATAAACGCTACCTACTCTTGGAGCTTCGTCTGTTTTTAGGCGAATCAAAATGAGAGAGAGAGAGAGAGAGAGAGAGAGAGAGAGAGAGAGAGAGAGAGAGAGAGAGAGAGAGAGAGAGAGAGCAATGACGAAGGAGTGGGAGACGTAAGAGTAGTAGGTGGGGGAGGAGGCAACTTAGTAAGGAGAAGAAGAATGGAAGGGGGTGGAGCAAGAGGCCCTTCAGGATATTCAAGCTGCTCTGCTGTATGACGCGTTTTGCTAGTAGCGGTAATGGCGAAGAAAAGGGATTTCATTCCCCCTTTCGCCCTCCCTCCCATCCCCCGGACATGGGGAGGGGGCATTGCCCCGGGTATCGTGATGGGGATAGATAGGGCCAGCTTGTCCTATGGTGAACAGACGGCTGGGAAGACGTCGTATGGGGAAGATTGTCTTTGAAGAAGAGAGAGCTTGGGAGAGGGATTGTAAGGAAGAGAAAGACCCGTGAGGAATTGTATCCTCTGGAGAAGAGAGTGGTGGTTTGGTAAGGGATTCCTATGGGGAATATTGGTAAGGATTTCCTATAGTGATGAGTGATAAAGATTTTCTATGGGAGAAGATTGGTAAGGATTTCGTATGGGAGATGATTGGTAAGGATTTCCAATGGGAGAAGATTGATAAGGATTCCCTTTGGGGAAGATTGGTAAAGATTTCTTATTGGAAAGATTGGTAAGGATTCCCTTTGGAGAAGATTGGTAAGGATTTCCTATGAGGAAATTTTGCTAAGGATTTCCTATTGGGAAGATTGGTAAGGATTCCCTTTGGAGAATATTTGTAAGAATTTCCTATTGGGAAGCTTGGTAAGGATTCCCTTTGGAGAATGTTGGTAAGGATTTCCTATGGGAGAAGATTGATAGGGATTCCCTTTGGGGAAGATTGGTAAGGATTTTCTACGGGGAAGATTAATAGGGATTCCCTTTGGAGAAGATTGGTAAGGATTTCCAAAGGGGGGAGATAGGTAAGGATTTCCTAGGGGGAAGATTGGTAAGGATTTCCAAACGGGGGAGATAGGTAAGGATTTCCTAGGGGGAAGATTGGTAAGGATTTTCAATGGGACAAGATAAGTAAGGATTTCGTATGAGAAAAAATTGATAAAGATTTCCTATGGGGAAGATTGATAAGGATTTCCTATTGTGAAGATTGGTAAAGATTCCCTATGGGGAAGATTGGTAAGGATTTCCAATGGGAGGAGATTAGTAAGGATTTTGTATGGGAGAAGATTGATAAGGTTTCCTTTTGGGGAAGATTAGTGAGGATTTCCTATTAGGAAGATTGGTAAAGATTCTCTTTGGAAAAGATTGGTAAGGATTTCCTATGGGGAAGATTGGTAAGGATTTCCTATGGGGAAGATTGGTAAGGATTTCCTATGGGGAAGATTGGTAAGGATTTCTTATGTGGAAGTTTGGTAAGAATTTCTTATGGAGAAGATTGGTAAGGATTCTGTTTGGGTAAGATTAGTAAGGATCTTCCTATTGGGAAGATTGGTAAGGATTTCCAATGGGGAAAATTGATAAGCATTTCCTATGGGGAAGATTGATAAGCATTTCCTATGGGGAAGATTGCTAAGGATTTCCTATCAGGAAGCTTGGTAAGCATTCACTTTGGGGAAGATTGGTAAGAATTTTCTGTTGAAAAGATTGGTAAGGATTTCCTATGGGGAAGATTGGTAAAGATTTTCTATTGGGAAGATTGCTAAGGATTTCTTATAGGGAAGATTGGTAAGACTTTTCTATGGGGAAGATTGATAAGAGATTTCTATGCGGATGATTGCTAAGGACTTCCTATGGTGAAGATTGGTAAGGATTTCCTATGAAGAAGATTGGTAGGAACTCAATGGGGGAAAATTTCGTACGGGGAAAATTGGTAAAGGATTATCATGGCAAAGATTGTTAATGATTTCCTATGGGAGGAGATTGGTAAGGATTTCCTATGGGAAAGATTGGTAAGGATTTCCTATGGGGAAGATTAGTAGGGACTCTATGGGGGGGGATTTCCTATGGAGAAGATTTGTAAGGGATTCATATGGAGAAGATTGTTAATGATTTCCTATGGGAGGAGATTGGTAAGGATTTCCAATGGGAAAGATAGGTAAGGATTCCTATGGGGAAGATTGGTAAGGATTTCCCATTCGAGAAGATTGCTGAGAATAGAAAGACTGGAGGAAATACCTATGGGGGACGAGTAGGAATTACTGAATGGAAAGAGTATCCTAACCACGAGAGAGAGAGAGAGAGAGAGAGAGAGAGAGAGAGAGAGAGAGAGAGAGAGAGAGAGAGAGAGAGAGAGAGAGAGAGAAGTCTCGTGGGATAGGGACAGATAAAAAGTTGAGAAAAAATTCCCACGTGGTATGGTAGGTTACAGAAACAGAACTGAAGAATTATTTTTCGGGGAAGAAAGAGAAGAAAGAGGAAGAACGAAGAGGCAAGGATATTGAAAATTGTAGTGTATGAGTTTCATACACGCTCGTAAGCTGGAACGGTATTACTTTTTTCTACATCTCGCTTGCTTAAGCTTGCTTTCTCATGTCTTATACTGTTGAATTTTGTGTCATTCTTGCTCTCAACTATGTGTATATAAGCTTGAAAGAATTAGGTCATTAATATTTGTAGATAACAGTGAATAAAGTAGGATGTCAGTCATTGCTACAGATTATTGCTCAATACCATACAAGTAAATTATGAAAGTATTTTTGTATGCATGGGGATATGAGTTAATTATTTAGATAAAAAAAGTGACTAATGGTGTTTCATTATGCTGTTCTGTGTATCGATAGGGGAAAAAATATCTTAATTATCTGTAATACAACAATACCGTTTCTGATTCGCGTCTCTGCATTTTCTGAAATTGAAACATTAATTTACTGGTGAGATGATGAATGTTTCGTTGTATAAAACGAAACTGCAAATGGTTTTCATTCACTTAGGAATATTATATTAAACAACCTTCCTCCCGCATATTTCCATATTTTTTAACTTTCAAGTTTTAAAAACACTGACATTGAGGTAACAAGGGCAATAATGAAATGTTTCAAGTCCTTTGAAAACCGTTTGAGTTAGCGTGTTTACTATCTCTTATGCTAAATCATTAGAGACATTGATTCCGTATGTTTATTCATATATATTTTATACTTCATTCATCAAGCCTCTGCTGGTAATCTAAGAAGCTATTACAGTGGATCGTAGCTAAGCTGCTGAGACAGACATTATTGCTCACATCAGACTAGGTAGACAATTTAATATGATAACATTGTGAGACTTTAAAAATTTGTAAATATTTTTTCAGCGATGAATTTCCCAGGAAATAGGACATGTTATGTGAATAATGATAATGATAATATTAATACAAATAATTAAATGATAATAGTTAATAACAGCCAAGATAGATACTGTAAAGACACCTGCTGTAATCATGCTTTCACCTGTTCATTTGTTGCCAAAAAATATCTTGAATTATTTTTTTATGAAAGACGAGTAGTCAAAAGGAGTAAACGTCACTGCAAGATAAGCTTGTTCAAAATTAAACTTCGTTTGTGGGAAAAAGGAATAATGAAATATGTTATAACTTTAAAGGAAACTTTACCTCTGCTAATATGTTATAGAATAGCGAAGTTATTATACGTGTATTTATCAATGATTATGTTTATTTGAAAGTAAGAGCGTATGTGTAACCTCAGGCTTCAAAATAGACTATCTGGGTAATTTCGATGTAAGTTACACATTTCTATATAAATCGCGTCGTTTTGCAAGTGAATAACAGAAATAATCTTAAAGGAAAAAGTCCCTTACTGTATTCGGTGGTTACAGGGTAAAATCTCATCAGAAATACGTCATCATTTTAGCAAGCAACTCGGGTCTGATGAAATTGAGTGTGGGCGAGACTCAAGCAAATAATTATATTTATTGATCAAAATAAACATTACGTTCTTTTTAAAGAAAATTGTCGAACAAGATAGCAGATATTACGCTGACAGCTTGTCCTCCAATCGAAAAGATACATTCTCGGACAGTGTCGATAGAAGATTGTTAAGATAAGATAAACATATGATAAGAAGAAAATGAAATTGCTCCTGGTATTTTACTTTAAGAGGAACAGTAAAGAAGACGGACAGCGGAGGCAGGCAGTGGCCTAGAGGAGGTTGCCATCTATGTGAGGAATGTAACGGCTTAGTGGGCCTGAGAAAGTTCTGAGTGAAATGGCTCAATGACAGAGAAAAGGCAATGAAATTATTCAGTGAGCTATAGAAAATATTTTGTAATTTAAAGGCCTCATAATGTAAGGAAAATGATGAAGAATGAGATGGCTCCAAGATTCAGAAAAAAATAAAGAGGACTGAATTGATAGCATGTGCGACAATGAAATTAGCGACTGAAATGGTTCCACGAGCAAGGAAAAAAATTGGGCATTGAAATGGCTCCGTGAGCGAGAAAATGGGGATTAAGTGGCTCCATGAGCCAGAAAGGAATTGGGCATTGAAATTACTCCGTGAGCGAGAAAAATGGGGATTTAAATGGCTCTATGAGCGAGGACAAAAATTTTCTGGATTAGAATAACTCCATAACTGAGAAAATTGTGGGGATTGAAATTGTTGCATGATCAAGAGAAAATTATAAAGATTGAAATAGCTCCATGATCGATATAAACATGTGTGAATTTAAATGACTCCATGATTTGAGAGAAAATTATGAAGATTAATATGGCCCCATGATCAAGAGAAAATTGTGAGGATTGAAATGGCTCCATAATTGAGAGAAAATTAATAGGATTGAAATGGTTCCATGATCAAGAGAAAATTATGAACATTGAAATGGCTCTATGATCAAGACACAATTATGATAATTGGATTGGCTCCATGATGAAGAGAAAATTGTGAGTATTGGAATGCCTCCATGGTCAAGAGAAAATTATGGATATTGAAATGGCTCCATGATCAAGAGAAAATTGTGGAGATTGAAATGGCTCCATGATGAAGAGAAAATTATGAGGATTGAGACAGCTTAATGATTAAAAGAAAATTATGATGATTGAAATGGCTCCATAATCAAGGAAAATTATGAGGATTGATATGGCTCTATGATCAAGAGAAAATTATGGGGATTGAAATGGCTCTATGATCAAGAGAAAATTATGAGTATTGAAATGGCTCCATGATCAAGAGAAAATTATGAGGATTGGAATGGCTCCATGATCAAGAGAAAATTATGAGTAATGGAATGGCCCCATGATCAAGAGAAAATTATGAGTATTGAAATGGCTCCATGATCAAGAGAAAATTATGAGGATTGAGACAGCTCCATGATTAAGAGAAAATTATGAGTATTGGAATGGCTCCCTGACGAAGAGAAAAATATGAGGATTGAGACAGCTTCATGATTAAGAGAAAATTATGACGATTAAAATGGCTCCATGATCAAGGAAAATTATCAGAATTGAAATGGCTCCATGATCAAGAGAAAATTATGAGGATTGAAATGGCTCCATGATCAAAGAAAATTATAAGGATTAAAATGTCTCCATGATCAAGAGAAAATTATGAGGATTGGAATGGCTCCATGATCAAGAGAAAATTATGGAGATTGAAATGCGTCAATGATCAAGAGAAAAATATGAGAATTGAAATGGCTCCATGATCAGGAAAAAATTATAAGTATTGATATGGCTCCATGATCAAGAGAAAATTGTGGAGATTAAAATGGCTCCATGATCAAGAGAAAATTTGGGAGATTAAAATGGCTTCATGATCAAGGGAAAATTATGGAGATTGAAATGGCTCCATGATCAAAAGAAAATTATAAGGATTGAGACAGCTCCATGATTAAGGGCAAATTATGAAGATTGAAATGGCTCCATGATCAAGAGAAAATTATGAGTATTGAAATGGCTCCATGATCAAGAGAAAATTACGAGGATTGAGACGGCTCCATGATTAAGGGAAAATTATGAAGATTGAAATGACTCCATAATCAAGAGAAAAATATGAGGATTGAGACGGCTCCATGATCAAAGAAAATTATAAGGATTAAAATGGCTCCATGATCAAGAGAAAATTATGAGGATTGGAATGGCTCCATGATCAAGAGAAAATTATGGAGATTGAAATGGCTCCATGATCAAGAGAAAATTATGAGAATTGAAATGGCTCCATGATCAGGAGAAAATTACAAGGATTGAAATGGCTCCATGATCAAGAGAAAATTGTGGAGATTGAAATGGCTCCTTGATCAAGAGAAAATTTTGGAGGTTAAAATGGCTCCATGATCAAGGGAAAATTATGGAGATTGAAATGGCTCCATGATCAAGAGAAAAATTATAAGGATTGAGACAGCTCCATGATTAAGGGAAATTATGAAGATTGAAATGGCTCCATGATCAAGAGAAAATTATGAGTATTGGAATGGCTCCATGATCAAGAGAAAATTACGAGGATTGAGACGGCTCCATGATTAAGGGAAAATTATGAAGATTTAAATGACTCCATAATCAAGAGAAAATTATGAGGATTGAGACGGCTCCATGATTAAGAGGAAATTATGAACATTGAAATGGCTCCATGATCAAGAGAAAATTAAGAGGATTGAAACGGCTCCATGAATAAGGGAAAATTATGAAGATTGAAATGACTCCATAATCAAGAGAAAAATATGAGGATTGAGACAGCTCCATGATTACGCGAAAATTATGAGGATTGAAATGGCTCCATGATCAAGAGAAAATTGTGGAGATTGAAATGTCTCCATGATCAAGAGAAAATTACGAGGATTGAGACAGCTCCATGATTAAGGGGAAATTATGAAGATTGAAATGGCTCCATGATCAAGGAAAATTATGAGGATTGATATGGCTCCATGATTAAGGAAAATTATGAGTATTAGAATGGCTCCATGATCAAGAGAAAATTATGAGTGTTGGAATGGCTCCATGATCAAGAGAAAATTTTGGAGATTGAAATGGCTCCATGATCAAGAGGAAATTATGAGGATTGAGACAGCTCCATGATTAAGAGAAAATTATGAAAATTGAAATGGCTCCATGATCAAGGAAAATTATGAGGATTGATATGGCTCCATGATTAAGGAAAATTATGAGTATTAGAATGGCTCCATGATCAAGAGAAAATTATGAGTATTGAAATGGCTCCATGATCAAGAGAAAATTATCAGGATTGATATGGCTCCATGATCAAGAGAAAATTATGAGAATTGAAATGGCTCCATGATCAAGATAAAATCATGAGTATTGGAATAGCTCCATGATCAAAAGAAAATTATGTGGAATGTTATGGCTCCATGACTAAGAAAAAACTATCATGATTGAAATGGCTCCATAATCAAGAGAAAATTATAAGGATTGAAATGGCTCCATGATCAAGGAAAATTATGAGGATTGATATGGCTCCATGATCAAGGAAAATTATGAGGATTGATATGGCTCCATGATTAAGGAAAATTATGAGGATTGATATGGCTCCATGATTAAGGAAAATTATGAGTATTAGAATGGCTCCATGATCAAGAGAAAATTATGAGGATTGAAATGGCTCCATGATCAAGAGAAAATTATCAGGATTGAAATGGCTCCATGATCAAGGAAAATTATGAGGATTGATATGGCTCCATGATTAAGGAAAATTATGAATATTAGAATGGCTCCATGATCAAGAGAAAATTATGAGGATTGAAATGGCTCCATGATCAAGAGAAAATTATCAGGATTGATATGGCTCCATGATCAAGAGAAAATTATGAGGATTGAAATGGCTCCATGATCAAGAGAAAATTATGAGGATTGAAATGGCTCCATGATCAAGAGAAAATTATGGAGATTGAAATGGCTCCATGATCAAGAGAAAATTATGAGGATTGAGACAGCTCCATGATTAAGGGGAAATTATGAAGATTGAAATGGCTCCATGATCTAGAGAAAATTATGAGTATTGGAATGGCTCCATGATCAAGAGAAAATTTTGGAGATTGAAATGGCTCCATGATCAAGAGGAAATTATGAGGATTGAGACAGCTCCATGATCAAGGAAAATTATGAGGATTGATATGGCTCCATGATTAAGGAAAATTATGAGGATTGATATAGCTCCATGATTAAGGAAAATTATGAGTATTAGAATGGCTCCATGATCAAGAGAAAATTATGAGGATTGAAGTGGCTCCATGATCAAGAGAAAATTATCAGGAATGTTATGGCGCCATGATCAAGAGAATATTATGAGGATTGAAATGGCTCTATGATCAAGAGCAAATTATGAGTATTGGAATGGCTCCATGATCAAGAGAAAATTATAGAGATTAAAATGGCTCTATGATCAAGAGAAAATTATGAGGATTGAGACAGCTCCATGATTAAGGGGAAATTATGAAGATGGAAATGGCTCCATTATCAAGAGAAAATTATGAGTATTGGAATGGCTCCATGATCAAGAGAAAATTATGAGTATTGGAATGGCTCCATGATCAAGAGAAAATTATGAGTATTGGAATGGCTCCATGAGCAAGAGAAACTTATGGAGATTGAAATGGCTCCATGATCAAGAGAAAATCATGAGGATTGAGACAGCTCCATGATTAAGGGGAAATAATGAAGATTGAAATGGCTCTATGATCAAGAGAAAATTATGAGTATTGGAATGGCTCCATGATCAAAAGAATATTATGAGGATTAAAGTGGCTCCATGATTAAGAGAAAATTGTGAGTATTGGAATGGCTCCAAGATCAAGAGAAAATTATGGAGATTAAAATGGCTCCATAATGAAGAGAAAATTATAAGGATTAAGACAGCTCCATGATTAAGGGGAAATTATGAAGATTGAAATGGCTCCATGATCAAGAGAAAATTATGAGTATTGGAATGGCTCCATGTTCAAGAGAAAATTATGGAGATTAAAATGGCTCCATGATCAAGAGAAAATTATAAGGATTGAGACAGCTCCATGATTAAGGGGAAATTATGAAGATTGAAATGGCTCCATGATCAAGAGAAAATTATGAGTATTGGAATGGCTCCATGATCAAGAGAAAATTACGAGGATTGAGATGGCTCTATGATCAAGAGAAAATTGTGAGTAGTGGAATGGCTCCATGATCAAGAGAAAATTATGGAGATTGAAATGGCTCCATGATCAAGAGAAAAATATGAGGATTGAGATGGCTCCATGATTAAGAGAAAATTATGATGATTGAAATGGCTTCATGATCAATGAAAAATTATGAGGATTGAAATAGCTCCATGATCAAGAGAAAGTAATCAGGATATAAATGGCACCATGATCAAGAGAAAATTGCGAGGAATGAAATGGTTCCATGATCAAGAGAAAATTATGAAAATTTAAATGGCTCCATGATCAAGAGAAAATTATGAGTATTGATATGGCTCCATGATCAAGAGATAATTATGAGGATTGAAATGGCTCCATGATCAAGAGAAAATTATGAGTATTGAAATGGCTCCATGATCAAGAGAAAATTATGAGGATTGAAATGGCTCCATGATCAAGATAAAATCATGAGTATTGGAATAGCTCCATGATCAAGAGAAAATTATAAGGAATGTTATGGCTCCATGATTAAGAGAAAACTATCATGATTGAAATGGCTCCATGATCAAGAGAAAATTATGAAGATTGAAATGGCTCCATGATCAAGAGAAAATTATCAGGATTGAAATGGCTTCAAGGTCAAGAAAAAATTATGAGTAGTGAAAGGGCTCTCTGATCAAGAGAAAATTATGAGGATTAAAATGGCTCCATGATCAAGAGAAAATTTATCAGGAATGATATGGCTCCATGATCAAGAGGAAATTATCAGGATTGAAATGGCTCCAAGATCAAGAGAAAATTATGAGGATTAAAATGGCTCCATGATCAAGAGAAAATTATGAGGATTAAAATGGCTCCATGATCAAGAGAAAATTATGAGGATTAAAATGGATCCATGATCAAGAGAAATTTATGAGGATTAAAATGGCTCCATGATCAAGAGAAAATTATGAGGATTAAATTGGCTCCATAATCAAGAGAAAATTATCAGGATTGAAATGGCTCCAAGATCAAGAGAAAATTATGAGGATTAAAATGGCCCCATGATCAAGAGAAAATTATGAGGATTAAATTGGCTCCATGATCAAGAGAAAATTATCAGGATTGAAATGGCTTTAAGATCAAGAGAAAATTATGAAGATTAAAATGGCTCCATGATCAAGAGAAAATTATGAGGATTAAAATGGCTCCATGATCAAGAGAAAATTATGAGGATTAAAATGGCTCCATCATCAAGAGAAAATTATGAGGATTAAAATGGCTCCATGATCAAGAGAAAATCAGGAGTATTAGAATGATGCCATGATAAAGAGAAAATTATCAGGATGGATATGGCATCATGATGAAGAAAAAATTATGAGGATTAAAATAACCCCATGATCAAGAATAAATTATGGATATTGAAATTTTTTTAACGAAACTAATAAATCTTTTTTTGAATTATTCTTTACGAATTTAACTCATTTTCTTTCTAACTTTTCAAGAAGTGAGAAAATGGATTCCAGCTCTGTGATTTGATCCCTTTACGTTTTTTTTTTTAATTAGATTTCATCGCTAAATCTCGATCAATATGCCTTCCAAAAGAGAGGATATAAGATAATTAAAAGTCATATAAATTTAAATTTATAGATGTTCTCTGCAATATACTCATTGATTTTGTCTATAGGATAAGAAAATTTTGAAGTTTACTGTATGCTATTTACCTTTGCATGTTGATATTTATTTCTTGACTTGAAAATGTATCTCTCAGGTAGAATCATTAGTTATGAAAAACTCCAGAAAAAAATTTAATTTATTTCTGTTTTTTTACATAAAAATGAAAATATAAAACTTGTCGTTTGAGTGCAAGTTCATAAATGTATGAAGTTAAGTCATCCTTCGCATTCGTGACCATCGACCACCAGGAAAATAAGCGAAGATATGATAACTTCCTTGGAGTGTATTCATACATGCCGACACATCTTCGAGATACATCTCTTAGCATTTATACTCAGCAATGAACTGAATATTGGCCTTTAATGAGGCTCTTCAGATTTCACATTTCCGTGTTGGGCGTTCCAACTTCCCAAACATTTATGTTCGGGGACTGTCTTACGCACTCGAATGCAAGACCCCAGGCGTTAGTCGATAATGAACTGAACGTTATGATGGAACTGCGTAGACACAGATGGACGTGGCTCGCTTCATTATATGGGAAATTCCTTATCTATGGTGAAATAGCATTCTCTGTCTCTCTCTCTCTCTCTCTCTCTCTCTCTCTCTCTCTCTCTCTCTCTCTCTCTCATAATTGTATACTAAAACATTAACTAATTGTGTTTAAACAAACTACCACAACAGAGCTCTCTCTCTCTCTCTCTCTCTCTCTCTCTCTCTGTAAGAATTCTATATTAAAGCCTAAAAATTTTGTTAAAACAAAACTGTCCCTACAGCTCTCTCTCTCTCTCTCTCTCTCTCTCTCTCTCTCTCTCTCAAGAAAGAGCTCTGCTCCAGGATGTGCATATATACCTGTTTTTAGTAAATCTGTAAACTTCGCAGAGTTGAGAAACATGTCCAAAACATCTCCAAAGGGAACGAAGTTTCCAAGGATAACACATCAATAACTACAGCTCAAAACAAGATCAAACAAGGACATGGTCCTCGTAGAGGACATACCTCCGCCAAGGTGAACTTGACCTTCACGTGACCTTGACCTTCAGGTGACCTTGACCTTCACGTGACCTTGACCTTCACGTGACCTTGACCTTCAAGTGACCTGCTTGACTTTTGACCTTCAAGTGATCTTTGTTTATTTGCCACTGATACTTAATATGACATTGATATAATGCACCAATATGACCTTGACCTTTGACCTTTATAAATTTGAACATCACCCATGGGTTGCGCCTGGACTAGGACTTCCCTGTTGGCTTATGCAAAAGTCAGTGCTTTATTTCTGTCTCTTGATATGGCCACTTATGTCATAGTGACACCAGTGACCCCTGTGACCTTGACCTTGGGGTGACCTTGACCAAAATTTAATCAGTTCTTCCATACACATTGGGGAACTACTTGGCCAAGTTTGAAGTGATTCCGTGTAGAAATGTGGCCTCTACGTTGTCCACAGACAGACAGACAAACAAACAAACAAACAAACAAACAAACAAACCGAACCGAAAACAATACCTCCTGGCGGAGGTAATAATCTGTTCAGTTTAAGGGTTAATTTTACTCACCATCTGTAGTCTGATTATGTCGATTAGGTTATCGCCGTTACTATAAGCATATCTGCAGGTGATAATACTGATTAGATGATTAACCGTTATAATATTATGAGTGTCAATCAAATGATACTGTACTCAGCTTGTTACTATGTATAGAATCGTTTGTCTATGAATATTACTTGTCAGCTTTATATTCCTGTTCCTGCATACGAGTTTGTTGATTCAACTTTAACCCTTACTAATCGCATTCCTGTACAGGCCTACGTTGATATAGTAAATCATCATCTGTGTTATTCGTGTTGCTAGATACGACAATCTTAATAAATTAATCACTTGTACTATTCACCTTTTTTTACGAGTCAACATCACCTCCTCCTACGCCTATTGACGCAAATGCCCTCGATTAGATTTCGCCAATTAAGTATTGTATTGTAATGAATTTGTCACTTTTACTATTTGCCTACTATTTGAATAATAAATTAATCACTTGGACTATTCCCTTTCACATAGCATATAGTTGTATACTAATATGTCAATGAATTTATCGCCCCTAAAATTCCAGTTTCTTTATACGGGTTCAGCGGAATTACTCTACCGTTTGTATTTGTGTGTACCAATATATCATTAAATATACTATTCACATTCCTGTTTAAGAGCAATGTCGATCAATTTATACCACGTATTATACTGGTTCCGTAAACAAGTATCTCGATATAATTATAACCATCTTCCCCCCCCCCCCGCACCTCTTTGCCATCCTACAGCCCCTCACGCGTTTCTGTGCACGACCGGACGAGAACAAAATACGTATAAATAATGTAGACTCTAATTAAATTCAGACGCTTTTTGCTGCACGATCGTCTTTTCAAATGCCTCATTAGTCTCGCGAAGGAAATCTCCGAAATGAAATTTTTCGGATACAAATACAATAGGCTCTCATTATTTCGGGACCTATGAGCTATCATTTTGGCCTGAATAAACAGGTCTGAGTTTTTTTATTGTTTATTTAATTTCTGAAGGGTTTTTGAAAGACATTCCATTTATCATTTATCACTATCATTATCATTACAAGCTAAGTTGGAAATGCAAAATGATATATGCCTAAGGGCTCTAACAGGAAAAAATAACCCAGTGAGGAAAGGAAACAAGTAAACTACATCTGAGGAATAAACAATCAAAATAGAATATTTCAAGAACAGTAGCAACATTAAATTAGACCCTTCACATACAAACCATAAAAGTTAAAGAAAACACAAGAGAAAGAGAAGTAAGATAGAACAGTATGCCCAACTTTACCCCCAAGCAAGAGAACTCTACCCCAAGACAGTGGAATGCCATGGTATAGAGGCTATGGCACTTCCCAAGACCAGAGAACAGTGGTTTGATTTTGGAGTGTCCTTCTCCCAGAAAAGCTGCTTACCACAGCTAAAGAGTCTCTTCTACCATTACCAGGAGAAAAGTGGCCCTGAACAATACATTGTAGTAGTTAACCCATTGGGTGAAGAATTGTTTGGTAACCTCAGTGTTGCCAGGTGTACGAGGAAAGGTGTAAGAATAAGCCAAACTATTCGGTATAGTCAAAGGCCCCAATAACTATCTAGCGGTAGTATCTCAACGGGTTGCTGGTACCCTGGCCAACCTACTACCATTTATTAAGATGTTTATTTAAAAAATAATCCAATGTTTGTTAGGTGAAAACGATCGAAATAATTATCACTATGATTTTATTTACATAAACTTGAAGGGTAATTACAGTAAAAAAAAACATACGCATATATATATATATATATATATATATATATATATATATATATATGTATCTATCTATCTATCTATATATATATAGATAGATACATACATACATATATGTATATATATACTTATATATATATACATATATGTCTCTATATATATATATATATATATATATATATATATATGTATCTATATCTATATATATATATATATATATATATATATATATATATATATATATATATATATATATATATATATGTGTGTGTGTATATATATATATAGAGAGAGAGAGAGAGAGAGAGAGAGAGAGAGAGAGAGAGAGAGAGAGAGAGAGAGAGAGAGAGCTATCCTATCTGTATTACTTCATAAACTATTATATTATTATAGTACTCAGGAAACTCGATCATGCTTTTTGTGTAGTGGTACCTCGATTCCCATTCCCATTCTCATTCCCATTCCCATTCCCCACGGTTCCCATGCCTTCGATGGTCTCACTTCCTCTTCTACAGGTTTTCGTGGTAGACGCCAGGTAAAACTTCCGCCATGTCTATCGAAGCTGCGTTTCCTGAAATTTATGGACTCGTCTTTTTGATAAGATTTACGTTTTAACTTGCTTTGACAGCTCTTTTCAGGTCAATTTTATTTCCTGTTTTATTACTGGATATTTATTTCTTATTGGGTTCTATTCTCATTTTCTTATTATGCATTATCAAGTGAATAAGTGGCATTTGTTTTACATTTGTTGATGCTTTTTTTTTGACGGCTGATATTTACGGATATACTGTGAAACCTTTGCATTTTGTATATCAGTATGTCCCTGCAAGATGTACTATATGTTTGCATGTACGTGCGTATTTTGAAATTACACATTGTTGCAGTAAAGAACCGCAAAATGACCTATTAGTAAAGTTAACCGAGTAAAGTTAACACAAACACACACACACACGTGCACACACATAGGGTAAATACACACGTCTTTAAGCCCAGTATCGTAAGTTAAAGTTACCTAAAGGAATCTTGATTCATAGGTAGAATATTATTAAGACCTTATTGGAGTCGATGACTAATACAATTACCTTTAAAAAATCACAAACAAAAAACATCTGAACGAATATTTTGAGACCCGCTTTGGCTCATTTCATTTGTAGCCTAATTATAGTGGGAATTATTAGAAGCCTTCGATCCGTCTATGAATGCAACTCTATTGGTGATGTTTGTGTTAAAACTTGATTTCTGCATTCGACCTGGTTATTTCTGTTCGAACTTGATTTCTCCATTTGATCTTGTGATTTGTGTGTTCGAGCTCATGATTTTTCTTTTTGATATGGTGATTTCTGTGTTCGATCCGGTGATTTTTTTCTAGTCTAGTGATTTCTGTTTGAACTTGCGATTTCTGTGTTCGATCTGGTGATTTCTCTTTTCGAACTCATGATTTACATGTTCGAACTGTAGATTTCTTAATTTTTTTTTCTGGTGATTTATGTCTTCAATTTCATGAAGTTACCATTTGATCTGGTAATTTTTGTATCCTAACTCCTAATTTCTGTTTGATCTGGTGATTTCTGAGTTCAAACTTGCCATTTTTGCATTCGATTAGG
>NC_090751.1:34673075-34688075 GCF_036898095.1 Palaemon carinicauda
TAGTTATGGTGTACCACATATCTTATGACGAGGATCGAGGTGTTCAACACAGCCATTTGTAACATCACTTTTAGTATTCTATTTTTTTTTTTTCGGTTTCCCCAAAGGCTATTCTCAATTACTGATGATCACCATCACTTACTTCAGTACAGAAATATAATAGCCATGTCCTAGGATATAGATTATATTTTGTTCAAGTTATAATCTTCTGTAGTGGTTCAACTGGTCTTATAGATATAATATTGATTATGCTATTAACAATGATCTTGATATTTGAATCTTTGCGTCCTTTTAATGAAGTTACCTTGTATATTATCATGTTATTACTCCCTATATGGTGTCTACAAGAAATAAGAAATCCTAATTTCTCCTCATCATTCAAAGACACTCATAAAACACTTAGGGAATATTAAAAAGAGGAACGTTCATCATAAATGCACTGGTGTATACCAATCGTCATCTACGGTTGTCAAACCAAGCCAGATATACCTGTTTGAAACTAATAATTGTTCTAAGTCAGCCCGATTTAAGGCTTCTCATAACTCATTATCATTCGGTAAAGTCTTATTTTGTAAAAATTATTAGATATTTAATTACTTTCTCGTGTAGTCTTCTCCGTATATTATCAATTTTTATTCCTTTTATTTTATTAAAATCATAATTTGCTTCAAATATTTCAGTAAAAACATGAAGCTTTCAAAAGCAATACACACACACACACACACACACACATATATATATATATATATATGTATATGTATATATATATATATATATATATATATTCTAGAAAAAGGATTATTGATGAAAATAAAAGTAGTATTGAAAATTCGGGAATAATGTAGTCTGGCTAAGACTTAACATTATGTAACGGGTTAAAACTCTATTATTTACCCCTTGTAAATACCACACTTTTATAATGATACGTAAGCGTGTTGAGGTAAATAATATTCCTCATTTTTTATAATTTAGAAATCAGATTAACAGTTTTATCCATAGATGATCTTTTATGCGAAAACCCATTAATTCGCTCTGAAAATATAACTCACCCGCGAGTAATTTTCCGTTCACTTGATAGCCATCTTTATTAGTAATAATAGGCCGTTTTTTCTTATTTTATCTTTCATTTTAGACCGTCCCTTTTTTTCTTTTCCTTATCGCTATTATCAGCTGCTCTTAAAAGTAGCTCGTTAAAGGAAGGACTTAATCGTTGATGATCGTCTGTTTCACGCAGGTGAATAATGTCAACATTGTTGTCCTTTTGCATGATGTTAATCGTAGTGACCTTCCGGAAAGTTCCATTCAAATGCAGACCCTTTGTTAGCTTCTTCACTTCCACCATGGAAGAGCGCAGGTATTTGCCCATGCTTAGACATGTACAGGCAGAGAAAAGAAGGCTCTAATGAGCAATCGACTGAAAAGGGAAAGAGGAAACCATATATGTCAGTTAAGGGAATGACAAATTACAAAGCCCTATATTGCAAGGAGTTTGGCTCCTTATTCCCCTTCTTTGCAGCATAAATTAGTCTATATTATAAATTTTTGATTCTTGGCTCATGAAAAGTTTACCACCATAGCATCATTTAAATTCATTCCACAAAAGTGATTAACAAAGTGCATTTTCGAGAGTAGAAAATACTAGTAAATCTATGGTATAAAAAATGACCCAAATGGCCCAAAATGAGTTCAATCTTTTGTAAAGTTTCAACAATTACTTAGAAGTAAGGCTGCTATAACCACCTGATTTTTCTTGATCTCAACCATTTCGGTTACTCATATACCCCTCTTTGGACATAAAGGTATATATATATATATATATATATATGTATATATATATATATATATATGTATATATATATATATCTATATCTATATATGTATATATACTGTATATATATATATATATATATATGTATATGTATATACATAGATATATCTATCTATCTATCTATCTATCTATCTATATATATATATATATATATATAGATATATCTATATATATACATATATAGATAGATAGATAGATATATATATATATATATATATATATATATATATATATATACATATATAGATATAGATATATATATACATATATATGTATATATATCTATATATATATACATATATATATAGTTATATATGTATGTGTGTGAAAGAGAAAGATACTTATGATAGAGTTAAAGTAATGTTTAGGAAAAATCAACCAATCTCCCTTTAAGCGTTGGTGGATGCGATGAAAATGCTGGGAGGAGAGCAGCGGAGGTAAGAGAGGTTGAAAGCGACCAGAAAGAAAGGTTGAGCGTCACTGCCAACTCTATCAACACGAACCGCCCAAAACAAAAGCCAGGTATCGACAAGGTCTCGTCAAAGGAGACTTTATTTGTACTTTTGTTCTTCTCCCAAGGGTTTGGCAGTGAGCAGAGTAAAGGTGGGTACGGCATTAACCTGTGTTCATGCAAATACAAAGCGAAGCTACAGATAAATGTTTGTTGTTCGTTAAGGAAATAGTAGCTGATACAAAACTGTTAGTTTGTTTTCTTTTTTGCCTGTTTTCTGTAATGTTTTATTTTACTTTTTTGGATGAGGGGTTGGGGGGGGGGCACAACTTTCGCTGGAGGCTTAGTTTATGGTCTGTGTATGGTTGGCGAAATTAATTTTATTCATGAAATGAAACGTTATTCAGCGGAGTACTTTGTTCCAACTTCATCGTCGAGTAAATTGTTTGAATTCTGAATATTCACATAAAATAAACATGACTTTCCTGCAGTTTTTCCTTGAATCTTAAGAGAGAATCATCATGATAATCCCTAAGGCGAATATTTTAAGATAACGTAAAACAGTATTTGAGGTTTTTTTTCTTTTTCTTAAAGCATATTATATGTTACAATATTTTGTTAGGTCCAAAGTAGCTCGTATTAATTACATACTTAAAATAATGTTGAAGGATATTTCGAGAAAATAACAAGCAATGTTTGGAAAACCTATATGGCTGGAGGTCGGCAGCACCTTCTGCTTTGTTTCTTTGTTCTTTTTGCCCGATGGTTTTAAGATCAGGAATTTTAAAACTATTAATTTCTTAAGTCTTTTGATATGTGGATGACTGCTTGGCGTGTGACACAAGCCAGTTTGGGTCGTATACGAGTAGTTAGCATAAGACAAATGATGGTTCAAAATTTCACTCAACATTTTGATTCAGAATTTTGGTGCCAAAAAGGGGGTCCAATGGAACATAGATGTTTCTCGGTACTTTTAGTGACATTAACATTAGTTATAATTTATCAACATTGCTTGTAATTTCCTTTACTAATTGTCATGGCTCCTCTGACAATTAGACACTCTCTCTCTCTCTCTCTCTCTCTCTCTCTCCTCTCTCTCTCTCTCTCTCTCTCTCATTTATAGAGTTTAACATATTTGTTTTTGTTAAATTGTGGTTAACAACAAATGAATATGACCATTATTCAAGATTTTCGAATATTTATATGCTAGTGAGAAGTTCCACAATGAACCTGCCAAGGGAGTTGTACTTTTATCAGTTTTAGTTCTCTTTTGTTAGCATGACTTAGCTGAAATTTGTCTTGCAAGTTTTCCAAAGGTGGGTCTCGTGTGTGAAAGAAAGACCGCTGGTAGGTTGGGGTGGAGATGGCGTAGATTTGCGGCCTCGGAGTGTTTATGTAAAAATCCATTTTTCTTCAATGCACTTAAAAAACCATAATTTTAATTGGATATTCTCCGTAAAAATATATGGTTCTCAGCCGTATTTCAATACAGGCGGCCGTAATTTTTACACTACTTAGTTATTATCTTTTGCTAGTTGGTGCCCGTAATATCACTCCTTAACGTCAATATATCCGTTATTAAGACGGTAAATGCCTGGCAAGATATATTCCAGGATTTTTTTTTTTTTTAATTTTTTTTTTTTTTTTTTTTTTTTTTTTTTGTGGCAAATTTTCAACAGTGTAGGTTATAACTTTTAGTAATAAGCTGGAGCAGATGTGAAATATTGTATATGAAAATTAATCGGACAAATATTTTAAGAAGTAGATAACTTTGCAATAGGTGGAGGAAATGAATAAGGGCTACTAAAACTTTTTCGAACTGAACATAAATAATTATTTACGAAATGAAAAGAATAAGGGATTCAACAAAGAACAGAATAGAAATGAAGAAAGGTCCTGGGCATAAACAGAAATAGAGAAAATTTTAAGAATTGGGAACATATTGATTTAAGAGGCGATAAAAAAAGGTGAATTCTTACTTTCTGTAGACTTCGTAATATAGACGGAAAAAGGTATATATCCCAAATGAATAAAACTAAGCAAAAAATTAAAAAAAAAATAAATTCAGAAATCAACAAGGATAAAGAAAAAATCCCGAAAATAGAAGGCCATTTAAAGAAATGAGTGTCAAAAAAATAAACAAAAATAAATGACATAATTTGCAAAACCACAACAGAAATGGACGATAGATGTTACCAGAACGAGAGAGTCGTGAAGTGCAAAGGTTCGTAATCCAAGGAAGGATAAGCCGGTGGAAAACATGCTCCAGGATCAAGGCTGTCTCAGGATATCCTTATCCTTCTGTCCGGGTTATCCATATGGGTTACGTAAACGAAGATGTTTTACCCCTCCCTCTCTCTCTCTCTCTCTCTCTCTCTCTCTCTCTCTCTCTCTGCAGATGGAGTCAAAAGTCTTTGAGACATGTAGAATCCTTGTAACTCTCTCTCTCTCTCTCTCTCTCTCTCTCTCTCTCTGCAGATGGAGTCAAAAGTCTTTGAGACATGTAGAATCCTTTTAACATTCTATCTCTCTCTCTCTCTCTCTCTCTCTCTCTCTCTCTCTCTTGATTCCTTTAAAGGTTGGAGACACTCCTACATATGTTAAAGATGTATTTTCAATATACGCACAAGCATCACCAACATTGTAAAACCTATTAAAATAATTGATTGGGGATATAATGGCTTTCTGTATTGCTTCAATATAACATAATTTTTATATAAAAACCTCAAATTTAAAGTCACTGCAAGTTTTTGTTTCGTAAAAGGCTTAAAATCTAACATTTTTTCATTATTTTTATTATCATTATTGAGTCACATCCCTAAACTTCACGAAATATTTTTCTCTACCTACATAAATTCTCAAGGTTCGTATATTCGCGTGTCACTTTAAACCCGTACCTTCGCCTTGTCGAAATAACCACATTCAAAATATCTGTAAAACAAAAACTACAATTAGAAAAAAACCGTATTATTCTCGATAGATGAAGATATTCATCCTCTTTGAATAGGTCATTTGGAACAGTACCTTCTCCTTGTCGAAATAACCACATTTAAAATATTAGTAAAAACAGAAATATCATTTAAAGAATCGGCATTATTCTCGTGAAATCAAACTATTCATCAAAACTGAAAAAGCCCATTTGGTTATGTTAGATTATAACATCTGTGTAACTTTCCTTCCTCTATTTTTCATGGAACAGAGGATCGCATGGCATGATGTTATAACGAAAGAGTCGGCGAATGAGTGGTGCCCTCTATAAACCCTGGCGAATAACCTGTTCAGAAATATATGAAAAATTATATTCCATGAAATTTATAAGTGTCTGGAGTTTGTAGATTTATTCATACACATTTCATCATCTTTAGCGTTACCTTTATTCTATACAGTTTTTGGGTTGTGCTCTTCATTTCATGAAAACAAAATTATTGTTTTATTTCTCTTACTGCCTTTCACCTCTTGATTTATCCTCCGTTTTTGCCGTTCATTTCCAAAAGAGCCTTCATGATAATGTTTATTTCCATAACGTCTATTTTCTCTCCCATCTTCTGAATAACATCCGCTTTTTTTACCTACTTAGTTCTTTATCTCCTCATCTCAGAGCACATTCCAAAATCCTAGTCCATACTGGGACATGATCCAGAACAGAAGGTTGGTCCTTCTTTAGTTTCTTTCATTACCAACTCTTATTGAAACAAGGTCTTCATACCATTCTAAATCTCGATCATCTGTCCAACATATTCTTGGCTATATTCTTTATCTACTCCTGTCATATCTATGCTTGTTATCGATCTTATTTCGTTCCTACCTCTGCTAATCTCTACTGTATATTATTTCAGATAAACCTCTGCTAATTCTCTATCTTATTTCAGATAAACCTCTGTTAATTCTCCATCTTGTTTCAGATCAACCTTTGCTAATTCTCTATCTTATTTTTGATAAACCTCTGCTAATTCTTGATCTTATATCAGATAAACCTCTGCTAATTCTCGATCTTATATCAGATAAACTGCTGCTAATTCTCGATCCTATATTAGATAAACTGCTGCTAATTCTCGATCCTATATCAGATAAACCTCTGCTAATTCTCGATATTATATCAGATAAACCTCTGTTAATTCGCGATCTTATATCAGATAAAAACCAGCTAATTCTCGATCTTATATCAGATAAACCTCTGCTAATTCTCGATCTTATATCAAATGAACCTCTGTTAATTCTCGATCTTATATCAGATAAACCTCTGCTAATTCTCGAGTTCATTTCAGATAAACTTCTACATATTGTCCATCGTGTTTCAGTCATACATATGCAAATTCTTGTTCTTATTTCAGCCTTACCTCTGCTAATTCTGGATGTTATTTCGGTCATACCTCTGTCAATTATCGATCATGTTTCAGCCATACATATCCCAATTCTTTATCGTATTTTGTTCCTACTTCTCCGAATTTTCGATCTTATTTCAGATAATATACATTTAATTTTCGGTATTGTATATGCCATACCTATATTAATTGTCAATCTCAACTCAATTACAAATTTTTTTTTATCTTATTACAGACATACATACGCTAATTCTCAATCCAATGTCAGACATAACGCTGATGATATTTCCCACATACAACTGATAATTCTGTTATATCAGACGTACCTCAGCAACGTATCTCAGTCTGTTAAATAGATTTTATTTTTAATGTTGTGATAAAAATAACGTACTTCCCGCACATATAATCTTTTTCGATGCTAGGCAAAGTTAAAGAAATTGTTTAATCAGTCGATCATGCTATTATTGATGCCTGTAATAGCAAACAAATTACGACGTTATTTGCCGCCATGTAAACAGTTTACACCCGCATTTTCCTTCCATACGTCGGACATGTTGACGAAGGAATATGGTAAGACTCGTCCACCATTTCCTAGTTCTTTACTGGATCCCTGAGGAACTGCATCACCAGCTGTTGAACTCTTTTAATTGCTCAAAAGTAGAGGTAAAATGACATTTAATGTTATTCCTGATAAATCATACACTTGCACTGGCCTTTGATAATTGTTAAAGGAATTATTGGATGAATAATTATTAAGGTACAAATCTATTACCCCAAGTAATGGGTTTGTACCATAATGCTTATGGTGGACAAACATTATATGTGGTCAAGTATATCTTATTCATGTATATGGATGCAAGGGGGAACTGTGTACATAATTACGAAGTAATACTATGAAATGGGCTTTGGCGATGTTTAGATAATTGGTTACAGAAATAATTGGCTTTCAGGATGTATAAGCGAAACATATTTTAGAGGAAAGTTCTTTGAAAATAAATAATAAAAAGTCGAAAGTTTGAAATTTAAGGCTTTGTCAAAGTTACTAAATGCAAAACTGCAAAAGGCAGTGTATCATAGTTCTTCCACAGTGTCTTTTATGTTTAAATGTCAATTCTTGTGACATGGTTTTTCATGAGAAAAATAGTCTTTTGCAATTCTAATCACCAATTTACGACTGGAATTGCAATAAATCCCTATGTTACTGCAATTTAGCAACATTGCAAGCAAAAAAAATGGAAAGGGCATGATTCTTAGTGGATACTTTTTTTTTTTTTTTTTTTTTTTTTTTTTTTTTTTTTTTTTTTTTTTTTAGATAGTTTAAAAGTCTAAAAGGTCAGTCGTAAGTAGCAGGGCCAAGCGACAGAACAGTGTCTCAGAGACTGACCATATATTCATTGGATCAATGCTCAAATACCCTCTTGTACCAACCGTGTTTCACACAATTGTACATAATTCCTTTTGTATATATTATGCTTGTATCTTCGCTCTTCCCTCGCACTAAAATGAACATGAAAATTCATGTCTGGTTTTTCCTCTGTAATATTGTCTGTCTTGTGAACTTGTTATGTCCTGTTGCCTTGAGATTTTGTATATAAGGAGAATGTTCTACAATAATATAACTCAGTCGTTTCCAACCTGCCTTTGAGTTCACAGCTTTACTCGGCGCCGTCACACTCTTCACCCAAGATAGGACCAGGATGGCCAAACAATGATTATGGTTATCAATGACTCGGCAGGTCGACTTGGGTTTCTCCAAGGTCTATATCTGGACCGTGGGTTTCTCCATCCCTAGCTCACAAGACTAGCCAGATGGCAGAACTGGAAACTATCGGTCTTTAGCGAACTTGAACTCCTACCCAATGGATTGCGAGTCGGTAACGTTTACAATCGTCAATCAGTAGGCTAAGTTTCCACCACAGCTTTGATGAATTTCTTATATAGTCGTCATGAAGCTGTGTCTGATCTAAGATTTGTTTGACAATTGTTGTAATTATTCATAGCAATATGGTTTTTAATAGCAGTTAATAAGTATTGGTCATAAAATCATCAATGGCAAAACAGTAAGGAGTTCAAGCATAGGGTGTTTGAAAGTCGCTAATAAAGTTTCGCCAGCTAATTAATAATGTTTAATAATATATAGACATAGTTTCACTTGCAGCTTAAATGTAGACAATAGAAATAAAAGAGACAAAAGAAAGAATATATCGGTTAAATTCGATAATATTTCTTCCTTCAAAAGCGGATTATCACATTTTTACGCACTTTGAAAAGTGACAGGGTAAGAGCTTATGAACTTGTACATTATATTTTTAATTTCTTCGCATTCTGGGTCGTGAAAAGCATTTGATATCCTTGAAAAATTCATTTTAACCCGACATCGGCCATGCGCCTGATCCCTGTATTCTTGCTCGTGTCAAGGAGCATCTTGCAACTTGAGCCTAGAGTGGCGCGAATCTCTCTAGTCATATCACATGGAGGCGTGGTGTACCTTCTCTCTCATTATCAAGATATGAGGTAACTTGAGCAAGCGAGTCTGTGTTACGCTTTTCCTAGGTTGGAGGTTGTAATAAGCTCTCTCTCTCTCTCTCTCTCTCTCTCTCTCTCTCTCTCTCTCTCAAATGTTTTGATTGTATGTGGGATTTATTACAATTCAAAACATAACCCAAATGACGGTGTTTGGGCTATTGAAAATTGATTAGTTCATCTCATCTATTTATACATGATTATATATACTTTATATGTGTGTGTATGTATTTGCATGTATATTATGTGTATTTATAGAATAAATAGAATTAACCCACATTCACAAAAAAAAAAAAAAAAAATGAAATCTATTCTTAGTTTTCATTGGCTCAATTTCCCTTCCTCTTCACAAAACAAGTGGAAGGGAGATGGTCCCTTCGAAACCTAAGAATAAATTTCCTTTTTCGTGAACATGGAATAATTTTATTTATCATATATACACGGATAATGAGTATATATATACATATATATATATATATATATATATATATAATATATATATATATATATATATATATACATATATATGTATATATATATATATATATATATATATATATATCCATACGCGTTTCCTCTATTTGAGGTATATGGAACATGCAGAAAAATACTTTATGTATCTAGGGATGAGGTTGCTAACCCACAACCTCATCCTCTTCTGTTAATATTTACGGCTGAGTGGGCTAGTGAGCAATTGGCTGTGAGGTTGGAACATGAACCAAGAGTTGTACCACTTAGTCACGGCACCCACCTTTTTTACACATACATACATACAGATAGATAGATATTTAGATAGATATGTTGTATGTATGGTTGTGCATACATTATCATGATTTAAAAAATGAGAAGAGACTTAATGTTTCAGTAAATAGAGTAAACAAAATAAATAAGACCACTTTCAGAAAGACATGCAGTGCGTAATCAAACAAAAGTATCTAAATATAAGGCTAAAAGAAACCCTTCTCATCATAATGTAACTTTAAATGAAATAGGAACGACACGGCGTAGAACAAGAGACGTGAAAATACATTGCCGTGTGCAGCTTTACAGACCCGTATATGTGTGTGTGTGCGTTTATGTGTGTCCTTGTGCACTCCAGCTTTAAGTGAAGATTTTATCTGTGACACAAACTTTAGGAGGGTTTATTTTCTTTTTCTTTTTGGTAAGTACGAGGCATTGCCATTTTTTAAAAAGTCTTTAGTCCTTCCTCTTATTACTATTGTATGAAATAACGTTTACGTGAATGCGCATAGGCTACTTACGTGAATGTAGATTTGTATAGCTATGATATAATGGGCTAAAGTCTTAGAACATAAGCTAGTTACAACTTGAAGAGCTATGAAAAGAATAATGGTGAGAATAACATTAAGGGACAGAAAAAGAGTAACATGGATACGGGACCAAACTAAAGTAGAGGATATTGTAACATGCAAGGTAAAGAAATGGACCCATTTATTTTTGCGGTATTCAATGAATTTCTTGGTTTTTTATATTTATACTATATGCACTCTCTCGTTTACAGCGGTACCAGGTACAATTAATAATTGAAAAATACTTTTGTATTCTCTTTACGTTCATGTGAATACTCGACTTGATATAAATATTGAAAAAAAAAATATTCTTAATTTGTTTATTTTATCATGTAAAGGGGTTTTTGGGGAAACAATTCAGACGTCGGAACCATTAACCCCCGAAAGATGTTCATCCAGATTAGTCTCAAGATGGGGTACATTACCGGGGAAAATATCTTCAAATTGCTGTATGGCATTGGTTAAGCTGAACAATGTTAGGTTAGGTTAGAAATGAAGCTAGAAGAGAGATTACTCGAGTGCCATATGTGGATGCGATCATGGTGAGGGGTAGATGGAGATGGTTTGTGCATGCTCCCCAAGAGGGATCAGTTCACCAAACATTTTACTAGGCTCCACAAGGCACTAGAAGAGTTGGAAGACCCAGGCCTACATGGCTGAATACTAATAAGCGTGAAGTAGCAGATGATGAATGGAAAAGCTTTGAATTAAAAGCTCAAGAAAGAGACGACTGGCGAAATCTAACCGAGGCCTTTTGCATCAATAAGCGGAGGAGAAGATGATGATTAATGGTAATCGATTGCACAGAATTTAGGATCTTGAATCTTTTTTTTAATTCCAAACGTATTTGATGAAACGTGCATTCATACTTTACTTGTAGCAGATACAGTTGCTACTTCTAAATTATATCTTAGCAAATAATTCATACGTGATCATCCTTTAAGAGTTATATTTTGATAATCCAATAGCAGATTATACATTATTGATTATCCTTCATCAGATATAGTGTTGATTCTTCTTTAGCAGATACTACATGTTTTGATATCCTTTAGCAGATAATTCGTTTACAATAATCATTTAGCAGAAGATGTATTCTTGATCATTCTTTAGCAAACCATACATTCTTGATCATCCTTTAGTAGATGATACAATTTTGATAATCTTTTAGTAGATAATATTTTCCATTACTCTTACATACATAATACATTCTTGATAATCTTTTAACAAATATATTCTTTATCATCCTTCAACAAATAATACACCTTTTCATCCTATAGCTGATAACACATTCTTAATCATCCTTTAGCAGATGATACATTTCTTGTTATCCTTTAGCAGATCGAGCATTCATTTATCATCCTTTAAGAAATTAAAAAAAATTCTATCATCCTTTAACAAAGATGAGATTCTTGATCACCCTTTTGTGGGTAATACGTATTGGATCCTCCTTTAGCACATAATATATTTTTTTTCATTTGTTAGCTGAAATCTGATAATTGAACATTCTTTAACAGATATGTTCTTGGTTATCCTTTAGCAGATAATATATTCTTGACCATCTTTTAAAAGATATTTTCTTGACCATCTTTTTAGTAGTTAATACATTCTTAATTATTCTTAAGCCATTAATACATTCTTAATCATTCTTAAACCAATAATACATTCTTAATCATTCTTAAGCCAATAATACATTCTTAATCCTTCGTAAGTCAATACTACGTTCTTAATCATTCTTAAGCCAATAATACATTCTTAATCCTTCGTAAGTCAATACTACGTTCTTAATCATTCGTAAGCCGATAATACATTCTTAATCATTTGTAAGCCGATAATACATTCTTAATAATTCTTAAGCCAATAATACATTCTTAATCATTCGTAAGCCGATAATACATTCTTAATCATTGGTAATCCGATAATACATTCTTAATCATTTGTAAGCCGATAATACATTCTTAATCATTCTTAAGCCAATAATACATTCTTAATCATTCGTAAGCCGATAATACATTCTTAATCATTGGTAATCCGATAATACATTCTTAATCATTTGTAAGCCGATAATACATTCTTAATCATTCGTAATCCGATAATACATTCTTAATCATTTGTAAGCCGATAATACATTCTTAATAATTCTTAAGCCAATAATACATTCTTAATCATTCGTAAGCCGATAATATATTCTTAATCATTTGTAAGCCGATAATACATTCTTAATCATTCTTAAGCCAATAATACATTCTTAATCCTTCGTAAGTCAATACTACATTCTTAATAATCATGCAGCATAAGATTAATACTGGCTTTATCCTCATTATGAGTTTCAATGGTAAGTTGAAGGCTCTTATGCCAAAAGGGTTTGATCTCGTACTCCAAAATAGTGTGCGGCATATGGTGGGAAGAGTGTTGAATACGCCGTGGGTGGTATGGAAGTCGGCGTAGGCGAAGGATGAATGGGAGAAAGGGAAATTGAGTAAAAATCAATTGTTATAGATACCAGAGAAGCCTAAGATTTCGTTAGTTCGTGGTGACCGCGTTATTGAATGTTCCACATTTGGGCATCTGTACTTTGATACTAATTGATGCTTATAAATGAAAATGTGGGTAAATAAGACCTTTATTCAAGTTTATAGAATTTTGATATTATGTTCACTTTCAAAAAAAAAAAAAAAAAAAAAAAAACTCAGAATTAATACACGGAAAAAAAAGTTTTTTTTTTTTTTTTCATCCTTATCTCAATTTCTAATAAACATATTTATACTTCATCCCTTCTTAATTTCGTTTCATAATCCCAAGAGTATCGTGAAAAAGAGTTTTGTAGACGTGCTCAATTCGTTACTGAATGGATGAGATTGCCAGTCAGGCTAGCATTTCTATTATTATTGTAACGAACTCATTGTACAGTTATTGTCATTAGTTGCTTTTCTTCATAATTTTTTTCTTACGACTACCCCTATTAACTATTGAAAAGAAAAAAAAAAAAACTTGAAATTGAATACGCAATGGTACAATGTCGGGTGAGCGGAATATTTCTTGTTACTGCGCTAAATGCCATAATCAACTAATATACCTTCTAAAAAGCAGCAAAAAAAAAAAAAAAAAAAAACTTCATACCTATGTAAATGCTGAATGAGTTACTTTCAAAAATTGTATTGATATATCGGTAGTAGAATATATACGATAAAAATATTTACGATTGAAAACGGCATTTTTAAAATTTGTGCAGTGCTTTTTTTGGACATTATTTTTAAGAAATATGAATACAGATCAGATTTACTACATTTCCCTCAAGGCTTATAATAAAGTGAGTTCAATCGCCGTAGCCAATTATATTACTAATCACAGTCACGAATGTATTTTTGCAGCAATTCATGTGAAACTTAACCATATCTGACTTCGTTTAGTATTTTGAATCCGAAATAAGTTCTTTATTTTTCAAAAAGTACATTGAGACTGAAAATCATGAAAGTTCGAATAAAATGATTAAAAATCACTCACGTACAAAGAATTTTTTTTATTTATATTACTTACTAAGAAAATGATGTTCTAAAGACAACTGTCCTTATTTTAAATGTTAATAGGCTAAGTTAAGCTGTGCGTGAATATAACTCACCTTTAGATTTATAGCAGAAGAATGAGGAGAATCGAGTCTTGGACTTTGGACGGCGGAACTCGGTGACACCAGACGTCTTCAATTCGTATTTAGAATGGAGTGTTCTTCATTGCAGAGCTTGCGAGTTAATGATTGGGTTTTAGGACGTGAACTATTGGTCTGTTAATTTTTTAGACTGATGTTAGTCCAAGATATGATATTTTTTTTAATAAACTTGAATTGAAATTACAAATAATTCTGTAATATTCATCAGATTATCCCGTTAGCGATGGCTATAAATTTTACTCTTATCACTGAAATAACTATTATTACTGGTATGTCTCTCTCTCTCTCTCTCTCTCTCTCTCTCTCTCTCTCTCTCTCTACGTGTGTAGCAATAAAAAAACAATTTAATTTCATTTAGCAACTTTCGAAAGAGTACTATCTAATTTTGCTCTCGGGCGTTTAGTGAGTACCAAACAAGTAATGGCTTGTGGAAACATAACCCTAAGATAGAATTTTGAATTTTCTCATTCGTAACACTGTTTAGATTGTGCAAGTTGAACGCTGTAATAATTATTTGAAATTTTTCTCTTGAAACATCATGTTTAAACTGTAAATAGTTAAATAATTCGGATAATTTACTCGAATTACTGCCTAAAGTAATGTATCCCCTAGGTCAGTGGTTCCCAACCTTTTTCCTGTCATTTCCCCCCTGCACCCAGTGCAACCCTCCAGATTTCCCCCTTCATGTGTATGAGAGAAAGAGTAGTGAAAACCCACTGTGACGACTTACTAATTTATTTTTTCATCATACAAATATACTGATAAACAAATAGTTACAGAGTAAAATGGATAGAGAGGGGTTAGTAACAACTAACCGCATAGCCATAGAGCTATGCGGTTAGTTGTTACTAACCGCTCTCTATCCATTTTACTCTGTAACTATTTGTTTATCAGTATATGGAGAG
>NC_090751.1:34693075-34705575 GCF_036898095.1 Palaemon carinicauda
AGTCCCTTGTTACAGTAGAACGTTGTTTCTTATTGTACAATTTAGGACATGAAGAGAGACAAAGCTTATTATGGATGTCTCTCCTTTCGAAAAGATAGGTTCTTTACCCTTTAAAATGTGTGGTGCCAGATGGTATTACCCTCCAGTTTTCTGTATGTCTTATAGGATTTGGTTACCACCTATATGCCCTCTCTTTAACTCCCAGACGATACAGGTAACCAGTTGCAACTAGATCAACCAGTGAAGCAAGCTTAATTTCTTAAATTAAACTATGTACCTAGTAAATGCAAGCCCAATACTCTACAACTGGGTTATGCTGACGACTTTTATAATTTATGATGTTTTATTAACATTACTTGTGTACAGCTACCTAAAGCTGATAGAAATTGTGATATCAATAAAACATACATCTGACCCCTTATTCAGCCGTTATCTTTACACCTAGACAGGTCCAACTTGCTGTACATCAACGTCATAAGATTTGACAAATTCTGAAAAGTGGCAAAGTAGGTGATTGCAATGGACCACTGGTTGATGCAGGAAGCTGTCTGAAGGCTGACCATAGAAGAGTTTTCCATGTAGTTAACTCAAACGTCAAGAAGTCTAGGCCTTCTGCCTCAAGTCTCTCCACATGTAATCATGCCGTCAAAGCACAAACTGCAGGATCGATGGAAAGAGACAGGCTCACACTCTTGGTACGTAGAATCCCCTTTGTCAAGAGAGTGTAAGAGGCATGATCTTAACCAGCTAGATTTAATTGTATGTGAAGGCTTTTGGACCTGAAAATTCACTCTATTCAAGCCCACATGAGCAAGTCCCAACTATGGCAACTCCATTTAAGTTCTCGATCTATGAGGCACTATCAATGACTGTAGATCCCAGTGTTACAGAAGCCACAGTAGCCTCTCCCAAGTCCATTGCACTCACAAATGAATACAAGAATATCGACAAATGAATGCCCAGTCTTGAAAAAATCTGCGTCTGTCAGCGCCGGACCTAAGTTGGGTATCAATGGGATGTGAAAAACTGATATTCCTCCTTCCACGCAAGGGAGGAAGTCTCAACAATCCTGTGTGGAGACAGTTCTTTCCTCGAAGAGCAAACACAATACAGACAGAAAAAAAAAAAACCTGGAGTGTACCCTGAAGAGGATGAAGGGGGCTCAGTTGACAATCAGCTTCTCTTGCAAATAGTGCTGCCTCTAGTGCTCAGACCCTCTGAAACTGATGAAGTACAATATACTTTAGTCTATGTGGTGTGTAACATAATTTAGTCTATGTGGTGCATAACATACTTTAGTCTATGTGGTGCGTGTTGATGAGTACGGTATCTGGTGTAGCATACTCTCCAACCACCAAGGGGTGAAGGACCTTGTCGCTAATCGTGAGTACATAATGGAACATCTCTGCACTCGTAAGAATACTGAAAACGGTTTGGGATGGTCAGCTGTTCTTGTTCCTTGTCACTGTGCTCGTGGGGACTTCCCAGTGAGTGGCCTGTCCATGCTGGAAAAGAACAGGTGACAGGTAATTTTTCTCTACCTCCATGTGCGTGGGAGCACCTCCAGTAACCTTGAAGTCGAAAGGAGTGACTGATCCTGCATAGATCAATCACTAAATGACCAGTCATGAGGAAACTAATCATGAGACCAATTTTGCGGTGACCGATTACACGGAGACCAAAGAGGAGGAGACCACGGATCATGTGCCTGATCACACTCATATAAGGGAATGTTTTGTTGCTCGTAAAAGCTAGGACACTGATTGGTGGTACCTGTGATTCCTGGTTCTCTATTGCATCTGTGTGATGGAACCTCACTATGCGCCAATCTCTCTCAATTCGGTACCAAATTCTCTTTCGGGAGAAGGACTGAGTTGTACCTCGAGCATCTAGGAGAAAGGAAAGGAGAAAGGTGCTGCCCTTCATTCTTACCAACAGTGAGTGTGCTCAATCCAGTACGAGACTAAGCACCGGTAGCAGGAGCATAAACTCCTTTACTGTGTACCTCGACACCCTGGCTGGGTCGGTTCTCAGTACCTCACCGTCTCTGTCATGTGTAAGTGGGAAGAGATTGGTCTGAGTCTCACATAAGTCCTGTCGATCGCTCATCCTGGACTTCTCTAGTGAGTACTTTTTATTCTTCTTAGAAGCAACAGCATCTGGGACCTCAACAGTACACAGGATCACACCAGCACCACACCCTCCAGCTCCTCCGTAAGCATTACAGGTAATGGGAACATCACAACAGTGGGAAGTTTCAGAAGTCCTGGTTGAGGATCCAGCCCTTGAGGAACATGAAGGAGAGACGGCAGATTGGTAAACACCAGAAGGAAAAAAGATTAATTGACTTCAACAATAACCATTGTATTTGAAAATAAATATAAGGATTTGTTTCATCTCCTGTTTCATAAAGTTGTCATTGTTTACCGACTGGAACAAGTTGGAATTTTACTTTAAATACGTTCGCTCTACTGCTATTAGAATTGTGAAAGGGGCCATTTTTTGCAATATTTATTTTGGGTATGTTTAGAGTATTGAGACCACCATTGTGACATTTTTTTTATACTATCTCTTAGCAAAAATGTGTTTAGTATCACAATTCTTTGCATCACTTGTTTTATCTTATAACCTTGAAGTTAAGATTAGGGACTGGCTTGCCCGGTATGTTACCAATTGCCGGACAGATTTGTTCGGGTTCTGTAAATTTTATCTAGCTTTGAGTGTTGATTCATAGCGATGAACATCTTGTTGAATTTACCTGTGAAGTAAAAACAATGCTGGACGAATTTTGAGAAACTAGGCTGTAATCCTCGGATAAGGTAGCATAATCCACTCGTTCAGTCCATTAGTTGTAAGGATCTACCTGTGAAGTTCTGCCACTAACATATTCATAGGGGTTATTACAAGCTTCATTAATGTTTGGCATTTTACTTAATGATTATAATGGTATAAACATATCTTGAATTAATGCAATCTCTTTTTCTGAAGAGGCTTGAACATGTTATCAGAAATCATAGATTATTCAAATCTAAGGATAGAAATGTTGACTAAGGAACAATTTTGGTCTTTCGAATCGTATTCATGGGTATAGCGCCATAAATTAGAAGTAAAATAATTGGAATTTCGTAAAAATAAAGAGTCGTAAAACTGACCTTATGTATAGAATTAAGGATGAAACCTATATCAATCAATTGAAAAATAATACTCTATTCCCCTTTACGTTCTGTAAAACAAGTTGATGCCATCAATCTTGAGGTCTATCAGTGTTTGAGCGACTTCACCTTGTTTTCAAGGCAAGAAAGTGGTTGCTGCTACTTTAGCGGTTACGTTTTATTTGGGGTCACTTCTTACCGAATTAGTTTATGCTCTTTTTCATTAGTTTATTATATGGGCGTTAAAAACATCCCGAAGTACTCTGATTACATACAAATGGGTTTTCAGAATGATGCCTAATGTTCTAAACTTGATATCATCATCATCATTTCAGCCTTCAAAAAGTCCTTTGTTGGATGTAGGCCTTCCCCAGGTTTCTCCACAGACTTCTATCGCAAGCTATTCTGTGCCACTGTTGCTTATGTTAGTCTAAGTCATCTCACCAGCGGGTTTTTTGTCTTCCTCGGTTTCTTGTGTATCCTCGGGGTGTCCAGAAGGTTGTTCGTGATGTCCATCGATTGTGTGTCATCCTTGCAATGTGCCCTGCCCAGTTCCATTTGAGGAAACTTGGTATAGTTTACCGCTATTTTCATTGCCACCATATATTTTTCCACTGCTTATATTTTGCTTGATTCCAGGGTTAGAATAAATTCTGAATGTGATAGCTAACGATTAGGTTCCAGCCTTTTGATTTTTCAGAGATTGCTGAACAAATTATTTTCAAGCACCGCGAATCTGTACAATTTAGTGTTCTGAGGTCTGGTTAACACATTGGAAAGCCTTTAGTTTAAGACAACTTTGAGCCAAGACATGATTCCATACGTTTATTTCTGTAGTTGACTTGTATGGTTACGATGCTATTATTTAGAAATTAATAAGATAATTAGATTAATTAATGTAATTCATGATTTTTTCCCGACGGTTGCTGATAAAATACTTAAATTAATGTAAATCATTATTTTTTTCTTACTGTTGCTGATAGTATGCGTTTTCTCTCTTTTTGAAAATAATGCTATCAAATTCCATGGGCCAAGGAGTAACGGATTGTTTTTCTATAATAACACGACTTACTACTTCCTTGACAAAGATTTGAAACGGATCAGGGAATGGTGTCCATCGGCCAAGGATAGAATAAGACTGTAGTAGCCTAAAACTAGGATATTATTTAGTAGCCGATCTCGTACCATCTTACTACGTATATCTATTTTATAAGTCCAAATGCTTGACTATTCTCGTCGCTATTTTCGACTCCAGAGTTTTATGTCACAGCTCTTGAAAATCAATCATGTAGTTTTACCAGATAGATAGTTTATTATGATACCTGTATCTACAGATATTAGTATGAGTAGCTCTCCCTGTATGATTATATAAAGCTTAATTTGACTGGCACTGGGACCACTAGGTTATTCAGTGGCATTACAAGACGGTGGGCAGGTGTAGTTGGACAGCAAGATAGAGATTCATAAAGTAAATGAGATAACATATAACGACATATAGGGAAATGGGTAGGAACCCTATCAGCCCCCCCCCCCCCCCTTGACATTATGAAGTAACAGTTAGAGAGGCTGGATATCAAGATGACGTAAAGGATACAGGAACGGAGAAATCGTTAAGTCTACAAAAAGATATTTTGTTTTACCATTAATGGTATATTAATCCCTATTTTGATGTCGTTTACACATTTACAATCTTACAATTTATAACATATACATCATCGCATATTTACATGAATATTTTTTCATTTTACATATACTGTATTGACAATTGCAATTTTTACTATTTTCCTACTGCACTGCAATATATCCAATATTCTTTATGAGTAGCCAGTGGAATTCGCAAATTCTTACCAAAGACCAGCCTTTTTTAAAACAAGTTTTAATTTGCTGATTTTATCTTTCGTAGCTAGAAACTGGCGTTTCGGTACCATGGGTCATTTACATGGAAATTATGTTATTTTGTAACGAATTCTTTGAACTATTTGTTCATCTTTTTATCTGTAAGATTATATAAGACTAATGAATATACCTTCGATGAACCTCTCCAGTTAATCAAGTTTAGATGGTTATTGATGAAAATTTTACGATAATCTTTTAATTTTGCGGTAGAAACAGGTAGGAATCTTCATTGATATTCACCTATTGTATCAGATAAAACAAAAAAAAATACAGGTATTAAATATGGAGACCTTTTTCAAATACTGACAGGCGTTAAGTAACGGTTTTAACATTATTATTATTATTATTATTATTATTATTATTATTATTATTATTATTATTATTATTATTATTATTATTATTATTATTATTATTATTATTATCAAAGTAAATGTCCCCAGTTCACACTTTGAATCATATTTAATATAAATAACATACTTAATTGACGCCTGAATTTAAACTGGTGAAACACTAGTTGACAAATTGTAATCTCCTGACGGAGGTTTTCAGTCTTTTGATGGTTCTTCTAATGGTGGTTTTGGTATTGCTGCCAGATAACAAGGCCGAGGGTACACTCGGCAACAAAACCGGTGTCCCCTGGCCAGACCTGACTTGGAAAGATCATGCCCCTCTTGCCTTGAAAGGTGGCCGACTTTAAACAACCGAGACATCGTTAGGATGGTTTGGAATGTGAGGAGGAGGGAAATTACCGATATCACTCAAAGAAATGCGATGAAGAGAGAGAACTTTTTTTATCTTTTTAAGAAATGTAATCTAATATTATTTCGAAACTAATTCATCAATATATTTTATCATAACTTTCTATTTGAATTTTTCTATCCTATTTCTATATAAAATATTCTTGAATAATATTGGAACTGACTATCATATTAATATCCATAACACGGAAATACCCTTCGTTTGAATTTTCTTAAGCAATTGCAAATTCTCTCTCTCTCTCTCTCTCTCTCTCTCTCTCTCTCTCTCTCCACATACATACTCACTGTAGCCTACGTATTATATGTAGGGGCTAATAATATATCGTTTCAAATAGCACCTATATGGACACCAATCATTAATAAGTGGCCTTTGTTCAAAATTTCGAAGGTAAAGAGGTTTAAAGGTCTAGTTCTTGATTTCAGCGTTTTCCTTTGATTTCGATCATGAGCCACGTAGCTCGGTGGGGTTGGGGTCAGCTTTTGTCACGGGCTACTTGGCTCCGGCCCTCTTAGAGAATATAGTATTATTTGCTATATCAATTATATAGTCTTAGGTTGGCGATGTAAAATGCATCATCAGTTAACATAATCTATATTGTTTTAGAAGTGATTGTTCAAAATAAGATATGTGAAATGACATGCAATGAAAGTTCATTGGTGCATTATTATAGTGATGATGTGGTATATAGGATGCAGGGTATAAAATATTAAACTATCAACACATTGTTTACTCAAATTATTTGGTTCGGTGTCAATAACCTTAGATGTCAGGATGACAAAAAAGTCCTAGTCAATCAATCAATCAATCAACCAAATTATCTGGGCAAATCGTTCACTTCCAAGCGAACCCCCTTCCCTGGTGACGATTGCTCTATGCTTAAAGGTCCGAGTCTAGCAGGCTACACCCTTCCCAAGGCAAAAGGAAATATTTCGTTAGCATTGAGTATTCGTATTATTACGATGTTATTTGTCGTTTCATGTCCTGATGTCCAACACCTTAAAAGTGTTCTTCAAGAAATCCATTACTCTCGATATCTGTTCAATCAGTCTTTTGCATATTTACTTCGTTATTTATAGTTTTGATATAATTTTAAACACCTGGAAAGAAAGCTGTATGAAATATTGTCATCTTAGTATTTTGTTTTTCATTGACTAAAAAACTTCCACCAGAAGGATCTCATCATAACTGAGAGACCTTTAAGCCTAAAACATGTGGGGATGTGGGTAGAAGGATATAAGCAGGTGGGGGTTAAAGATGATGGTGGAGAGGTGGTAATTGGGTGATCTTAATGTATGGCTTTACGAGGTTTGCATATTAACATTTATGAAGTGATGATGATGATGGTAATACCCCTATTGATAACATTTAATATCAATGATTCCAACTCACAATGAAAACGGACATATATCGTTCTACCATTGTTTTCAGGTGGTCATTGAACATCTTTGGAACATGGGATCTTCACCTGAAAGAAATACAATTCCAACACCAACTTGCAAAGTAGTTAGCGGTCTTGTGTGATCCTTGGGAACATCCAAATAATATAAAATATTGGATACAGGTTATATATACATATATATATATATATATATATATATATACAGAGAGAGAGAGAGAGAGAGAGAGAGAGAGAGAGAGAGAGAGAGAGATAGAGAGAAAGTGTTACAAGGATTTTGGATGTCTCAAAGACTTTTTAGTCCATTCGCAGGGACTCCATTTGCTCTTTGGGAGGGCGATTTAGTTTAAGCATTTGGAGGGTTCTTATGATCCTAACTTATTCTAGAACTCGAGAGAGAGAGAGAGAGAGAGAGAGAGAGAGAGAGAGAGATAGCAGCTGCTAGAATAATGCAAACAAAGGATATATCATTCCCACGTATATTAATTGGAATAGTCAGTTCCCACAATATTTCAGGATTTTCCATATAAAAATATAAGGAATTCAAATATATCAGTGTGATTATATTTTTCGATAACTATTCTGGAAAACGATTGCATTTCTTAAAAGAATAATAGATAAGACCTCTCTATCTCTTTCATATATATATATATATATATATATATATAAATACACACAAGTTTATTACAAGTCTACCGTACATATTCCTGTCGAATTCAGGAATTTGTTCTAGGCTTGAAAGCAACCCTTCTCCACTATGATAGCTGATTAGTGAGTTTGCAACACGTGGTTGTTTATCATGAATATATATCAATAACAACGTGTTGCAAACAGTAATCAGCTATCATAGTGGAGATGAGTTTATTTCAAATCTAAGAACAGATTCCTGAATTCGACAGGAATATGTACGGTAGACTTGTAATAAACTTGTATTTGCCTTGATAGCAGGGTTGGTTACAGTCTCTGCATGCATGGTTTCGGCTAAGAGGAGTAGAATCAAATTTCTGCCCAGCCAGAAGCTGTTTTCATTAATGAATTTCTAGTGGATATTCATTCCCAAAACTAGAATTCGATATTACATACCATTGTGGTTGATATTTATATTAATTAAAATCAAGAGTGTTAGTCATATATATGTATATATATATATCATATATATGTATATATATATATATATATATATATATATATATATATATATATATATTTATATAAATATATATAGAATTTGATATTAGATACCATTGTGGTCAATATTTACATTAATTAAAATCAAGAGTGTTAGTCTTATATATATATATATATATATATATATATATATATATATATATATATATATGTGTGTGTGTGTATATATATATATACATATATATATATGTATATATATATATACATATATATATATATATATATATATTTACTTGCCAAGTTACAACCGTATTTGTGTCTGATCGATCGGAGTCCAGACATGGATGGCTAAGTATATATGAAAGGTCTGGGACTCACTGACAGGTGTTAAGTACCAGGAGCCTGTATGGTGAGGAGCAGGTATGCTGGCTGTTTAGTTCGCCACTCACCTGGCTGAAGCGGGGTCATTTCATTCATAAAAAATACCTGAATTATATGCTGTATTTAATTATAGCACCTCTTTGGCCCACATTTTGAGGTTCCTTACCTCTAGCATCAGGGGCTTTTTGACCTCTTATTTTGAGGTGCCTTACTTCTAGCATTTGAGGTTCTTTAACCTCTATTTTTAGGTGCCTTATCTCTAGCATTAGGGTTTTTAACCTCTATTTTTAGGTGCCTCAACTTTAGCTTTACGGGCTTTATGACTTCTATTGTTAGGTGCCTTACCTGTCTGTAGTATTAGGGGCTTTTTTTACCTCTATTTTGATGTGCCTTATCTCTAGCATTAGGGGCTTTTTTACCTCTATTTTTAGGTACCTTAACTTTAGCTTTAGGGGCTTTATGACCTCTATTTCGAGAGACCTTATCTCTAGCATTAGGGGCTTTTTGACCTCCTATTTCAAGGTGCCTTATCTCTAGCTTTGGGGAATTTTTACCTCTTGTTTTTAGGGGCCTTATCTCTAGTATTAGGGCCTTTTAGACCTCTTATTTTGAGGTGCCTTATCTCTAGCATTAGGAGCCTTTTTACCTCTATTTTTAGTAGTCTAATCTATAGTATTGGGGGCCTTTAAACATCTGATTTTGTGGTGCCTTATCTCTAGCATTAGGGGATTTTTTACATCCATGTTGAGGTGCCTTATCTCTAGCATTAGGAGCTTTTTGACCTCTATTTTTAGGTGCTTTATGACCTCTATTTTTAGGTGCCTTACCTTTAGCTTTAGGGGCTTCGTGACCTCTATTTTAAGGTGCATTATCTTTAGCATAAGGGGCTTTTTTACCTGTATTTTTAGGTGCCCTACCTCTAACATTAGAAGCTTTTTTACCTCTACTTTTAGGCGCCTTATCTTTAGCATTAGCGGCTTTTTGACCTCTGTTTTGAGGTGCCTTATCTCTAGCGTGAGGGACTTTATGGCCTCTATTTTAAGGTGCCTTATCTCTAGCATTAGGGACTTTTTACCTCTGATTTTGAGGTGCTAGGTGCCTTATCTCTAGCATTTGTGGATTTTTTATCTATGTTTTGAGGTGCCTTATCTCTAGCATTAGGATCTTTTTTACCTCTGTTTTAGGTGCCTTAACTTTAGATTTAGGGGCTTTATGACCTTTGATCAAAGAGATTAACCGGTAATGAAGTGTGGGATAGAGGTAGATGGAGAACGCTGGCCAGAAACATCGACCCCACATAAAAGTGGGAAAAGATACAGACAAAGAAGAAAATGACCTCTGATTTTGAGGTGCATTATCTCTAGCCTCTAGCATTAGGGGTTTTTACTTTATTTTGAGGTGCCTTATCTTTAGCATTAGGGGCATTTTGACCTATATTTTGAAGTGCCTTGTCTCTAACATTAGGAGTTTTTTACCTCTATTTTTAGGTGCCTTATCTCTAGCAGTAGGGGTTTTTTTACCTCTATTTTGAGGTGTCTTATTTCTAGCACTAATGACTTTTTGACCTCTATTTCGAGGTGCCTTATCTCTAGCATTAGAGGTTTTTCGACCTGTATTTCAAGGTGCCTTATCTCTAGCATTAGGGTTATTTTTACCTCTATTTTGAGGTGCCTTGTCTAGCATTATTTGACTTTTTACCTCTATTTTGAGGTGTCTTATCTCTAACATTAGGGGATTTTTAACCTCGATATTGAGGTGCATTACTTCTAGCATTAGAGGCTCTTTGACCTCTATTTTTAGGTGCCTTATTTATAGCATTAGGAGGTTTTTGACTTCTATTTTTAGGAGTCTTATATATAGCATTGGGGGCTTTCTGACCTCGATTTTGAGATCCATTTCTTGTAGCATTAGAGGCTCTTTGACTTCTTTTTTTAGGTGCCTTATTTATAGCATTAAGGGCTTTTTGACCTCTATTTTGAGGAGCATTACTTCTAGCATTAGAGGCTCTTTGACCTCTATTTTAGGTGTCTTATTTATAGCATTAAGGGCTTTTTGACCTCTATTTTGAGGAGCATTACTTCTAGCATTAGAGGCTCTTTGACATCTCTTTTTAGGTTCCTTATTTATAGCATTAAGGGCTTTTTGACCTTGAATTTTAGGTGCATTTCTTCTAGCATTAGAGGCTCTTTGACCTCTATTTTTAGGTGCCTTATTTATAGAATTAGTGCCTTCATGACCTTGATATTGAGGTACATAACTTCTAGCATTAGAGGCTCTTTGACTTCTCTTTTTAGGTGCCTTATTTATAGCATTTGGGGCTTTTTGACCTCTATTTTGAGGTGCCTTATTTATAGCATTAGGGGCTTTGGGCCTCTTTTAGGAGCCTTATATATAGCATTAGGGGTTTATTTTACCTCGATTTTGGGGGTGCATAACTTGTAGTATTAGAGGCTCTTTGACCTCTATTTTTAGGTGCCTTATTTATAGCATTAAGGGCTTTTTGACCTCTATTTTGAGGAGCATTACTTCTAGCATTAGAGGAACTTTGACCTCTCTTTTCAAGTGCCTTATTTATAGCATTAGGAGCTCTTTGACCTCTATTTTTAGCTGCCTTATTTATAGCATTAGGGGCTTTTTTACCTCTATTTTAAGGTGCATTACTTTTAACATTAGAGGCTCTTTGACTCCTCTTTTTAGGTGCCTTATTTTTAGCATTAAGGGCTTTTTGACCTCGATTTTTAGGTGCATTACTCCTAGCATTAGAGGCTCTTTGACCCCTCTTTTTAGGTGCCTTATTTGTAGCATTAAGGGCTTTTTTTAACCTTTATTTTGAGGTTCATTGCTTCTAGCATTAGAGGCTCTTTGACCTCTCTTTTTAGGTGCCTTATTTATAGCATTTAGGGCTTTTTGACCTCTATTTTGAGGTGCATTACTTCTAGCATTAGAGGCTGTTTGACTTCTCGTTTTAGGTCCCTTATTTATAGCATTAAGGGCTTTTTGTCCTCGAGTTTTAGGTGCATTACTTCTAGTATTAGAGGCTCTTTAACCTCTCTTTTTAGGTGCCTTATTTATAGCATTAGGAGCTTTTTTTACCTCTATTTCTAGGAGCCTTATATATAGCACTAGGGACTTTTTGACCTCGATTTTGAGGTGCCCTACTCGTAGCATTAGAGGCTCTTTTACCTCTATTTCTAGGTCCCTTATTTATAGCATTAGGGCCTTTTTACTTCTGTTTTTGTGTGCCTTATTTCTAGAATTAAGGTTTTTTAACCTCTGTTTTGAGGTGCCCTATTTCTAGCAGTAAGGGGTATTTTACCTCTTATTTCGAGGTGCCTTATTTCTCGTATTAGGGTCTTTTTTAACCTCTATATCAAGGTGACTTACCTCTAACAGCCCCTCTAACATTGAAGGCTATTATACGTCTTCGTTTAAAGGCTCTTCGTTGCTGTTCTCTTCTGTCTGGTCTAATTTTTCGTTCTTTAGTTTTTCGGTTTCCTTTGATATTTCATCTTACAGTTTCCTTAGTTCGTCAATTTCTTTCAAGATTTCTTCGTATTCTTTCCTAGTTCGTCAGTTTTCTTCTAGATTTCAAGAGAGATTTCAGTGCCGTGCGTCCTCAGTTCGTCAGATTCCACAGAGAAATCTATGGAATCCATGTCTTTGTCCATCAGGGCGATGGATAAAGAAAGAAATGCTATAAATGTTCTCCGCATACGTCATCGCGCTAAAGTAAACGACGAGCAACACAATGAATTTACCAATACGATCTGGATATGTCCTTTCTTCAA